>NT_166520.1:1085697-1092419 GCF_000002855.4 Aspergillus niger
GCGACTTGGCTCTCCATACTCACCTAATAACTCACCCATTCTTCGTTCCTGTGCTGCCACCGTAGCAACGGTTCCACCCGCCAGCTCATTCACTCTTATCGCCGGATTCGTGACGTCTCAGGAGACAACGGCCCCGGTTTATTTGAACCCAACTGCTGCGACAATTGCTCTCATCTGCTTGTCGCATCACCTTGTGTCTTGATCACTGACCACGGTGTTCTCCGCTTATCTGTAAAGCGCTTCCTTATCGTAATCAGCGACTTCTACACCGCAACTCTGGCTGAAGATGAAGGTATGGATCCTAGCCCTTTTGCGCCGCTGCAGCCTCGGATAGAGTGGCCTGATGCTTACCCGTGTCTTTCCCTTTCAGTTTCTGCCATTGCCCGAATTCGAAGACGTGACGAGTTCTCTCAATTTCGACACTGCCGATTGCCACATTGTCGGAGGATGCGATCTGTACACCACAAAGGCTGCTCGAGCCGATCGGAAACTGTACAAGAACATTGAGCAGTCGCTTGAGTCCCAATATGAATCGGTTCTCCGCCTGTCAGCTTCGCTGTCACCTCCCAACGCATCGGACGCGGCTGCCTCGCTCAATCTATCTCGGTCGAGTCCGTTCGGTCCCCTGAGCGACCATTCCAGTCGACGAACATTTGCCTATTTGATCGCGACATTAAATGCCAGTCATCCGGATTATGACTTCTCCCATGTGCTGCGCCCATCGGACTTCCATCGTGAACGGAATCTGAAGCGAGTTATGAACACGATCGATTCGACACTGTTCAACCTTCGGCCACGTGAGGCAATCGATCTGACACCTCCATCTCCCGTGACGATCTCGGGTTCCTACAATGCGGGCGCGTCTTCTACGTGGGGGCCGAGAATGTGGAGAGTTATCGATGAACATATGTCTCTCAAGGAGTGCTCCCTCTATTCGTTTTCGCCGGATGAGGATCCGTCGGATGCGGACGATGGAGCAATTTGGAGTCTTCATTACTTCTTTTTTAACCGACTACGGAAACGCGTCTGTTATCTGTATCTACGAGCGATCCCTATTCTCAGCCACACGCCCAGCGAGGGACTTGCCACGCCGACGACGAAGAGAACGTATGACGACGGATACCTGACACCGGAACTTGCCTCGAGCAAGCGGGCTCGCTACTGGCTGGGTGAGGGCGTTGAACTCGAGAGCGAAAGCGACGAGGAAGCCAGTGGGTCGAAGCCCACGCGTCCAGTCGTGGACGAATACGACCACTACCTGCTCAGCGATGAGGAGTTCCGGTCCCGATCGGGCAGCAAGGGCACCGTTCGGGCCATGAGCGAGGAAATCGCTGACTCGATGGAGGTCTAATCCTCCCTTCCCTTCTATCTTGACTGTTTATTTTCACCTTTCAACCAACCCGGCCCTTCTCGTTTGCCATTTGGCCGTTTTGTTCAGCTGCCTATTCTCGTTTGGTTCGACTGCTCGGCGTAATTGTTTTCTTGTCTGCTGCATTCAACCTGCATTTGCACCGGCTAGGGGCGTTATACTCGGTAACCGGAAGGAAGGGAAGGAATGCCCCTAATTGTAATTGAACGGCTGTTGGTCTAATGATGATGATGACGAACGACGTGCTGCGTCACGGCAATCCGATGCGGCGCTCAAGGGCAGGTTCCACAACGGCGGGCGTTGTCATTCTTCTGTTTCCTTCCTGTACTTATTACAAATTGATATTTTTGACTCTGTGACTTTATCACGTAGACGGTTAGACAGAAGAAAATGCTATTTATAGATCAGACCAGCTATTTGATAGTTAAAAAACAGTGCAGTACTGTATCATTGACGAGCAACTTGGAACTCCCCGATTGGTCCGTGCACCGCGGCCAAAGCTGTCCTCCGATCCGACTATCACCAAGTAGACCATCTATCATCATCAACAATCCACCCCCACAGCAAACGCAACCCATTCTACTCCCCCGCACGCGCATTCCCGCAATTCTCACACAATGGCGGATGACGAAGAGCGCATCAAAGCTGAGAAGCTAGCTGCCGCGAAGAAAAGGGTACGCATCTCATCTCCCCTATGAATGCACACTAGCTACCTACCTACCCCGACCTATGTATCTGTTCTCTGCGTGTCTGTTGGAACGATACATTCATGCGCAGCGCCAAAATCTAAACATACTAATGCGGTGAATAATAGGTAGCCCAGCTCCAGAAACAGAAAAAGAAAGCAAATAAGAAGGCCGCCAGCGTTGATACCTCCAAAGATACTACCCCCGCTGCTGCTGCTGCTGCTGCTGCTGCTGAGCCATCAGAACCGGCCAAGGAAGATGCGCCCGCGACGTCGTCCCCGGAACCTGCACCTGCACCGGTTACAGAAAAGGAGGGAAGAGAGGAAGGAAGTAGCGCTGTGCCGGAGGTAGAGGAGACACAGACAGAGACAGAGAAGGCGACAGAGCCAGAAACGAAGACAGAAGCTCAAGCCGAAACTACCACATCGGACGAGAAAGCGGAGAAGGACGAAGATAAGGAACAAGAACAACCTCAGGTTGAGAAGAAAGAAGTCGAATCCCCCGCAGAAGAAGAGACCGAGCCCATGCCCGACGCACCCACCTCGCCTGGTCCCGAAACCCCCGCACAACCCGCCATGAAGCCCGAGTCATCCGGAAGACAGTCCACACACGGTCGACAACCCTCTCTATCCATCCAGTCGAAGATGCGGTCATCATCGTTCCGGAAGGGATCCGTGTCGCAGGGAAGCAGTGGGTCGCCGTCGCCGGCGGCGAGTGCGATGCTGAAGTCGCCTTCGTTGCCGCCGCTGAGCGCGGATGGTGAGGCAGTGCAGGAAGTGTATCGGAAGCAGTCGACGCGGATTGAGGAGCTGGAGAAGGACAATAAGCGGCTAGAAAAGGAGCTGGAGGAGGGTAAGGGACGGTGGAAGAAGACGGAGGAGCAGTTGGAGGATCTCCGGGAAGCCAGTGTGGATGTTGCGGAGTTGAAGGTGAAGTTGCAGGATGCGGAGGCGAAGGTGGGGGAGATTGAGGAGTTGGTGAGTTGACCTTTTCACCTTCATACGATCCTGAAAGGGCTCTATCGGGGACTTCAAGACTAATGGTCTACTGGGTATGTAGAAAGCAGAAATCGCATCCCTCCAGAGACAAAATTCGCACCTGCAAACCCGCACGCATCGAAGCACCGCGAGCGTCTCCGTGCCTGGCCCATCGGAGTCTTCGCCGGCGGACCTGATGCAGCAATTGGAGTCCAAGTCAGCGACGATCGAAGCGATGGAATTGGAGATTTCGAATCTGCGCGCACAGCTTGCATCGAGCAGCGCACATGAGACCCAAATAGCAGCGCTCGAGGAGAAGCTATCCGGCAGTGAATCTGCGCTCGAGAAGGCCCAGCGCGAGCTTACTGATACCAAGAGCGCGCTGACCCGCGCCTCAGAAAAGGCCGTCAAAGAGGGCGTGGACAAGACCTCCACAGAGACGCTAATTAAGAACCTCCAGCGGGAGCTCGAAGAGCTCAAACAGGAGAAGACCGCATCGGACAAGAAAGCCGAGACCCTAGAAAAGAAACTCGAAGCCATGGGCAACCTGCACAAGGAATCCGAAGCCCGCCACCAAACCCGTCTACGCGAGACCGAGAAGATCGAAAAAGAAGCCGCGGTCCTCCGCAAGAGACTCGCAGACGTAGAGAACGAGAACCTCCGCCTCAAAGAAGAACAAGAATCCCTCCGTAAACGACACGCCACGGACGGCGGCGCCGGTGCCGACGACGACGCCCTCGACGAACTCGAAGACGAAGAACGCTCCCGTCTGCACCGCCGCATCCGCGATCTCGAAGGCGAAGTCTTCGACCTCCGCCGCGGCGTCTGGAAAGAACGTCGCGAGGAACTCGCCGCAGATCATGCCCAGCACCTCCACTCCCCGGACGCCTTCCCGCCCACATCCTCAACATCTGCCTCCGCAGCAGCAGCAGCAAACACCTTCGACGACGTCGACCTCATCGGCGGAACTCCCGACCATGCCCGTCGTCGCAGCATGGCTGCCAACAACCACAAGTCCCAGCAGCAGCATTCCTCCTTCTCGACCGTCCTGTCCTCCGGAATTGCCGCTTTCACCGGCGGAAACACCTTCTACGGCAGCGGCGGCGGCGGCGGTAACCGCGGCCGCGCTTCTTCAAACCAGCAGCACCATCCGCCCGCAGCACGGGGCAGTCTCGAGCTCCTTTCTGAGGAGAACTTCGATGATGAGTTCGATGAGGCAGAGTTTGCGCGCGCGCAGGCTGAAGAGGAGGCACGGAAGAGGGTGGAATGGGTGCGCGAGATCAAGAGGAAGCTTAAGGATTGGCATGGCTGGCGGTTGGATTTAGTGGATAGTAGGGCTGGGGCTGAGGGGGCGGGTGTGGGGATGGGAGAGATATTCCAGATTTAAGTTCTTTCCGTTCTGTTTTAGTTTCTATTAGTATATTGAATGGTTATGATACCGTGGGTTGCGTGGATAGGGTCGCATGGACTTATGCTTTGAACACAGGTGGATCCACTTTAGTTTCTTTGTTAGTTCTGTCATAATATGCCGGGATGGACATGCACCGGGTGTACTGATGTGGCTGAGGTTTAGGATACTTGTGCAAGTGCGCAAGAAACCACATGAACAGGTAATACTTTGGGGATACTAGATTCCAGAATTCAAGACCCAGATGCTAAACAAGAGTATACAAAATGCAACGCAGAGCACATATCTCTGATCTAACTACTCGATTTCCCCTGTATAGTCACAAGAGATGTACACCCGAGACAAGAACATAGGCATAGACAGAAGATGATAATGCTAATAACAATAATGACAACGAGGATGATCTAATCCTCCGCATAGTGCTTCCCCGTAAGCACACCCTCCGACTTCCCTCTGCCGCGTTTCCGGTTCACCAGTTCTCCAACCCACCCGGAGATCTGATACACCCAACCGCCCGTGACCATGACGCCCGAGACGGTATTAACGAGTCTGATCAGCAGCGAGAGGAAGCTCGTCCGCTCCTCGCTGATCATCAACAGGATCGGCTCGATGTTGTACTTGAAGAAGATACCGGGGATGAAGTAAGGGTTCTCAGGCAGCTCGGTGGCTTGGGTGGTGGCAGCGTATTGGTTCGTGAAGACGAGGTTCCTGTTCCGGTTGGTGGCGATGAGATCCGGGTGGTTGGTGTAGGTGTCGAGGGCGCTGGCGCCCTTGGAGTAGAGGGTGGGGACGACGGAGAGGAAGTATTGGTACTTGTAGTAGTGGGTTTCGGTGGTGGCGATGGTTTTATCGAGCGGGTTGAGGAGAGTAGGGTAGTGGGGGCCGAAGGAGAGTTCGGTGACCATGTGGGAGAAGTTGAAGACTGGTGATGGATTTTGTTAGTTGACTGCGCTTGTTTCTGGAATCTGTGGGTGGGAGACGGAAAGGGTGACAACGTACCTCCATGGTCCAAATGTTCTCCAAAGTTCCTATATCCATGCCCACGAGCCGTAATGTGGAAGTCACCTTGGACCTTGTTGCCCTCCAAGCTGCCGTAGATGCGACATGAGTCGACTGTATCGCCGCGCCTCAGTCTGGGTCCCTTGGCAAACTTCCGGCGCGGGTTCTTCCTCACTTCGCCGAGGACATGGTGGACATGTGCATCGGCTTCGCGCGCAGAAATCCGGTCCGTGTCTTCTTGGCTGAGGGTTTGGTATTCGTGGACGCCGCCGGAGGTTTCGCGGTTGCGCTTGTCCATCCAGAGCTTCCAGCTGGTGCGTTCGCGTTGGAGCAGGTCGCCGGCGAGAATGCGGTCGCCGGAGGCATCTTGAATGTTGACGTCGAGGGTGTCGCAGGGCATGCGAACAACGAGGTCA
Organism: Aspergillus niger; assembly: GCF_000002855.4. Lineage (NCBI taxonomy): Eukaryota > Fungi > Ascomycota > Eurotiomycetes > Eurotiales > Aspergillaceae > Aspergillus > Aspergillus niger. Next base: position 1,091,553 of record NT_166520.1, read on the forward strand.
AGGTTCAGTTGCAGGTCATGGCCGACTCCCTTTTCGACGCTGAAGTGGTGGTTCTCGGAGCCGTGGAGCCAGGTGCGGAATTCTGAGAAGGTGAAGACTGTGCAGATGACGAGAATGAGGACGGTCCATTGTCCTCCACGGCGGGATGGGGCAGTATATGAGGGTTTTGTCTTGGCTGGGTGAACAATGCGATGTTAGTTCGGGGTGTAGCTGGAATGGACTGGCAGTATATCCATGCGCGGCTGTTTACCACAAGGCTTGGACCATAGTGAATGTAGGGTTGTGGACATCAAATGAATCCATAAAATACGGAGCACAACATACGAAAAGCATCAAATGTCTTCAGGCCGCCCTGCAGCCCAGACTTTTCCCCGAATGCATCCTCATCGAGGCCGTGTGATGCGAAGCCATTCATCACGAATGCGTGTCGCGAAGTGTATAACGATTCAACCGATCAAGGCATGAATAAGGGGGAGGGTAGAAGAGAATGAAAGGAAGGACAGGGTGCAATTCAACGTAGAGATAGGGAGCGACAATCAATGGAGCTCAAAGCTCTCGTATGGAGGCCGAGGAAAGCAAGAGGAGGAGAGGGGAGCGGCGGAGGGATTGGCGAAGGAAAGCCGAAAGGCCAAGTAGTCCGGATTCCCATCGATGATTATTGATTCTTTCTCCGCAATTCCCCTTCCCGCCCTTATCGATAAGCTTGGTATCCTCTTGAGCTACGGCGGCCGTTATCATACATACATGCTTGTTATAAGGGCGAGGTGATCATTCTCTGTTGTACGTAAAGTGAGATTGTGGTGGTCTTTCACCAAGTAAAGTAGGTTATTGCTATCTGGACGGCATTGTACATCAAACCAGAAACAA
>NT_166520.1:1092519-1117398 GCF_000002855.4 Aspergillus niger
TAGACAGAGTACGCAAAGAAAGCCTGGGTACCACGACAGTCCACTCTCAAGAACATTTATCATCTAAATACCAACAAATACACAATAATTATTATCAACAAAACACACAAACCAAGTATTTTTCTTTTCCAGATGGAAACCAACCTTGACTGATTGATTCTGCACAGCACAGGTCAGAGATGGAACGAGTTTTTACTCCTTTTATCGACGTAGCAGATACCTCTTCAGTTGTATATAAGTCTACGTCTAACATCCTTCGATAGCCAGCGAGTCGAGATGCAAATAACACCTTCCCGTTCGACGGCATAGATTTTGAGACTCTTTCAGAGGAATCGCTTGCTGCTGTACTGTTCTCTGTACCTGCTCTCTATGATCTCGGTCAGACGACCGTAGTACGACTGTCACAAAAGCTTGCAATGAAAGGTGGCGGAAATGTACTCTCCAGCGAGGCAGCTGTTCTTCAACTCATCACATCCAAAACTGATATTCGAGTTCCTCGTGTCCATCGCGCCTGGCAGGTTGAAGACGATACTAAGTATTTCGGCACAATGGGATATCTCATTATGGACTACATTGATGGTCGACCCCTGGACAGCTGCTGGGACGAACTAAGTACAGATCAAAAGCTGGACATTGCAAATCAAACGGCCCAAATGGTCGTGAAGATGCAGGCTATCGAGTTGTCTGTACCAAAAGCAGGTCCAATTGGCGGTGGGCCCTGTTGTGGGAGATGGTTCAGTCATTACTCCGCCGGGCCATTCGAAACTACGTCGGAGATGGAAGATTGGTTCAATCATAAGCTCGAGATTTGCAAGGCTTGGAGAAAGGCCCCACAGGATATACCAGCCTTTAAGTTTACGGAGCTAGTGATCACACATCAGGATATTAGCCCTCGCAATCTAATTCTGGATGCTGAAGGACACGTGTGGCTGGTAGACTGGGCTGATGCTGGTGCCTACCCCCGTGTATTTGAGAGCGCAAGTCTATCCTCTCAATCTAGTTTTCCTGACTTCAACGACATGGTATTATCTCGTCTGCCGCGGTATCCGCAGGAGGAGGAGCAGTTGAAGTCCGTTGGATACGCGCTGTCAGTTTGCCCTCTTGCTTAAATCTCCTATGTACTAGAGCACGTGAGAATGAAATAGATGAAACTCTGAGCATACAGTTCTCTTTGTTCAGTGGTATCTGTATGAGATAACTCAATATTTCAAAAGCTGCTTGTACAGCTCATTTGCCTATAACTCATCTAGCAGTACTGCCCACCGGTAATTGAGGCTATATCGTGGCCAGGATCTAACCAGCTTGTAACCGAGGATTGCATTGGATGTCGAGGTTCCGGAGATCCTAGGCCTTGGTGAAGCTAGAGGTCGAAGGCGGCACGACTGTAAGATAATACGAGCTTGCTAGCACGAAGTATACTGACGAGCAACATCCTTAGTACAAACTTAAAGTTTACAGGCGATATGCACAATATATATGCCTATATAGTCTAGTCATAACATCACGATTTCTCCACCACTGGCACCATTCATGTCACTGCCATATCTATGATGAGGGGAGGTCAAAGAATAAGAGACAACTGTACAGATGCTATCCACGCATCACATCACATTTACCCAGACCCGCCCATGAACACGGAACACCGGCCATCAGGACCCGATCAGGAAGTAAGAAAAAGAGATAGAGATAAGAAAGGCGTATGAGATGGAAAGAGTGACAAAGGAAACAAATGCAGGAAGGGGAGTATACAGCTCCCAGGGTCATGACAGGATTGGAGAACAACATGCTCGAAAAAGGGCTCTAAAATCGAAATGCAAATCATACGGAAGGCATGCAGATGCTCAATTAAGGGTATACCACGAACCCCTTGGACGTCCACCACACGGGGCCCATAACGGTTCAAAATCAATCATGACAACGGGAGACAGAACCGCCGATGCTTCCACCCGTTTATGCAACCTTGAAAAACAAAGCAATTCAAACAATTATTATTACAGATATGCAAGAAGTGAAAAGGGGGGGATTGCGAAGCTGTATGGTACTGCCCGCTTCATTTCGTCCTCTGTATGCAAGTTAATGACCAGCTCATGGCGTTTCGTCGGGCTCTTTCAAACTTACCAAGCTGGTCGCAGCCGCCGCCGTCGCGAGGTCTGGCTTGCCACTAATACTCCGGGCTGCAACGCGAGGCAGCGCCGACCCAGGAGTACTGGTGGTGCTAATACTGGTCCCTCGTTTGGCGGGCGTCGACGGCGGTAGCCCACTCACAGTCGAATGGCGTTTGCCTGCGGGTAGCTTAACTGGAGAGGTTCCCGAAGCATCCCGGTTGCGGATCAGCGTGCCGGATTTGAGGCTGGTCACAGGAGGTTCTGGCAGCGGCCGGCCGGCAGAAGGGTGAGAAGACGTAGTTGCCCGCTTCGCAGGAGATTGCGTCGTCAGTGTATAAGTTCTTGCTCGGGACGGCATTTTCACCCCCGTAATGAACTCGTGCCTCAATGCGTCCTGTGGACTCATACGGCGGCTGGGATCCCATCGAAGGCAACGGGAAATGAAGTCGAGGAATGCCTCGTCATCACATTTGAGAACCTGCTTGAGCTCCTTGGAGCTGGGACGACGCCGTCGGCCCTTGGAGGAGACTGTAAGTCTCGGCTTGCCCAGCGAGTCAAAGAAGAGTTTCTTCCGAGTGCTCTTTTCGATCAAGTGCTTCTCTGGAGGTCCAAATACCTCCATGATGCAAGCAAGCTGCTCCTGTTCGTTTTCTCCGGGGAAGATGGGGTATCCGGTGAAAAGCTCCGCCAGAATACATCCCACACTCCACATATCGATGGGCATACCATACGACATGCCGAGAATGACTTCCGGAGAACGGTAGAATCGACTCTGAATATAAGTGTACACCTTCTCGTTTTCAAAGCAGCTGGACCCAAAATCGATGACTCGGATCTCAGAGCTCATTGGATGCACGAGGAGGATGTTTTCTGGCTTGAGATCACAGTGAATGACCTTCTTATTGTGTAGAAGCACCAGTGTACCCAGCATCTGCTTTGTAAAGCGACGAATAAGTTTAAGAGAGAATCCCTTAAAGTCGTGTGCCTTGATGAATTCGTAGAGATTCATGCCGAGCAGCTCAGTCGAGATGCAGAGATGGCCGCGGAAGTAAAAGCTTTGGGTGAAGTTCACAACGCTATGTTTACGATGGGGGTCCCATTCCTTCAGCTTCTGGAGAAGATTGACCTCAATCAATGCTTGCTGATGGAACCTCTTCTTATTGCGGATAATCTTCACGGCAACCAGGCCACCTGTCTTGTGATCGATGCATCTCACCACTTGACCGAAACTTCCCTTGCCGAGTACATCGATAACCTCGTATCGGTAGGCCAGATGGTCTCCAATCACAATATTATAGTCACCACGGTCGTCATCGTAGCCAAAGTTTGCTTGAGCAGTCAGATCACCAACATGCTTTTTCGCATTCTGGGTCCCGCAAAAGTAGATGTCCTTGAAGTCGATGATCTCCCCACGCTCGAAGATGTTCAGACTGGCGACCCGCAGAGCCTGTGCCGGACTGACACGCTCCTTGGGACTGGCTTTCCGGCGCAAGTCATCCAGATTCCTAGCCGCGGTCTCAAAATCTTTACGCTTGCTGCCAAGCCGTCGCATTTCTTCATCAGCCACGCGTATATCGGCGTCTACATTGGACTCCGTGGGAACTGATGTTGCCCCGACACTCGACTTGGCCGAGCTAATAATTTTGTGTACAGGCGATAAGATCGATGCTGCTGACCGGTGCGCTACCACATCACTATCGCCTGACTCATTGGAAGGACTTGGCTCCAGCGCAAGGCTTTGGTCGCTGCTGAAGCTAGGGTTCCTCATCGGCTGGTTGGTAGCGGTAGACATCGATGCTTGTCGCCGTGATTTGAAATAGGACGGCTTGAGCGACGGGCTAGAGGTACTCGTTGTTGACATATTACTCCAAGTTGCAGAGGCTGGGAGCTTCGGTGGGGGCATCTTCTCGAGTTTTATAGGGTCGCCATTTGACTCGAGCCCCTGTTGGGGCTTGGAACTGCTGCGGTTCCGAGTGAACGTGATCTTACTGCGGAGGGAGGAGCCCGACACGCTGTTGTTGTCGGGGTCAGAAGGAGTCGAAAGCTGACTGATAGTCTCGGCATTGGAGGAGAAGGCAGATGATCGTGTTTGGGGACGAGGCCCAGTGAGCTTGTGAGACTGCGTCACCTTGGGAGAGCAATCTTCGGTAGCTTTAGGGCGCAGAGCAGTATAGTCGCTAGTGCTTTTCGGCAAGCTGTACGCAACATATGGCGAAACGGTTCTTGTACCAGCAGAAATATTGTCGAAAGCCGCCAGCGCACTAGAACTGCTGGCCGTCCGAAGAGCCGCACTACCTGACGATGTACTCAAGGCGAAATGCGACGTGCTACTTCTAGCCTGGGTAAGTGGCACTGCATCCTCATTGTCCTGAGGTGAGAAGAAATTTGCCTTGGAGGCGGTTAACGGAGTACTGGGGGTTTTAGACAGAGTCTGTGCTGAAGGCGTGTAGGATTTGACGTCATCATCCCGGTCCTTCAACGCCTCGATCTTCGTCGTCATTGGGGTACCCAGAGGAAGTAAATTCAACGGCGGTAACTTTAAGGGCTGTAAACTCTTTTTCGCCAGCCCGGCGGATGGTTTAGTTTTCGCATCCGGTGTTTTCAAAGCTCGCTCATCATTGGCTCCAAGTGTATCATCTTCGGTCGCACTCGCTGTTTGATTTGTGTCAGAGTCTTGTTCTGCTTTAGCCGTGGGCTCGACGTCCAAGTATAGACTTGGCTTTCGGGGGGTAACATAATTCGGTGGGTCAAAATCGCCTTTGGGTGACTCGTACGCCTTTGGAATTGCAGGGACAGGCGGAACCTCCTCATCGGCCACCGCATGTTCCATACGAGGCTTAGGGGTGGGCAGACGTGACGTGGATGAAGACTGGGATAGCCTGGTCTGTAATGAACCGCCCGAATTCCTTGCGGAGTTGTAGCTGGTGTTCGATGACAGAGACAAGCCAGAGCTATAGGATTTCCGATTTGGGTCAGGCGTAGTACGAGTAGACGAGGGGGTCACGCTCTTTCGCGGAATATGCGAAGGAGACTGTGCAGTGGACCGAGGACGAGTAGGCACAGGCTCTGTCTGAGTCGGAGGGGTAAACGGTGCCTGTTGCGCCGATGGCACCGTAGACATACGCTTGATTCGTCGCGCATCAGTGGGGCTTATTGTCCGCGCCCCCAGGCCAGTAGCATGTGGCGGCATAACCGAAACCCTTTTGGATGAAGACGACGGAGTTGCCATGGGAGCTGCCGCGTTCTTGACTGGGGTTCGAACAGCATTGGTCGAACAAGAACGAGAATGCTCTGCAGGGCCAGATGCTGTCAGGTAGATCTCTTGGGGTTCCCTCAATGGCGGTTGCAGCGACTTGGCCTTGATGCTCCGGGAATTGCCAGAGAGTTTCGTGCCATCCTGTTGTCGGGCCGGTTCGAAATGCTGTGTTCTCGGACGCAGAAGGTTGCCTTGTTCCATCCGTGTTGTGTCTGCACTAGCTTTTCGTGCTGACAGGCTTTGCCGTCTGCCGGTCCCAGTTGCCGCGAGAGAGCCAGGGCCGATGGACTTCCGAGGAGCGCGCGAAGTAGTTGTGGTCGAGGCTGTAGGCTGAGCTAGGCTCTGGCGACGGCTTCGGGCAGCCGTGGCTGAAGCTGGAGCCCGAGCCGATCCTGGGTCGATAGAACCGTTGACCAGGCTCTTCCGCCGAACGGAATTGCTTCTTGACCTAGTGGTCGTGCCATTATCGTTACTGTTGTTCGGAAGCCTTGTTTCATACCCAGCTCCCGCCTGTCCAGGAGTGGGAAAGTGACTGAGGTTAGGCTCTGTTATGCTGTTCTGGAGATCATCGAAATTGACGGGGGCGAGGAATTCGGTGCTATCAGGAGGGGTTTGTTTATTGTATTCGATTTTTGAGAAGTTACTTATGCTGGTAGATCGGAGGCTGATGCGGGAGTTGTTGCTCTGCGTCGAATCGTTTGTGGAATCAATCGAAGAGTGACCGGAATGGAAGAAGGAACCAGACATGTTGCTGTAAAGCATCAAGGTCAGACCAGCGTCACACATGATATTTCTAAGGAGTATGTTTGGCGCATGAACCAAGGAAGAAAACGAATTGTCTCGAAAAGGGGGGCAACGAGCCACCGGAATGGGGAAAAGGAGGTCCAACTACCTTGTTCGTGAGGGATCCTGCGGTCGCGGGCCCTGTGGCACTTTCTGGTCTCGAATTGAGAGTCTCCTCTTGCTCATCACGCCAGTTCGGGTCCCAGCAGCGGTTTTAGGGGAATGAGAGGAAGTATCTGACAGGAACGGGGTTGAGGCGTGTTTTTGCAATCGTCTGCGCGTAGGACCGTCTGCTTCAATTGAGGGTAGTGTTAACGCTTCGATCTTTAATCACCCGCAAACAGTCCGAATTCCATCCTCAAGTCAACACTTACCTGCTGAGCTTGTATCATCGATACGAGATGGGCTAGATGGTCTTGATTGTACCCTGCGCGATTGCCCCTTTCCTGGAGTTTGCTGGAAAGCTAGATTTTCCGACATCCTCAACTCCGACCGAGAAGCAGCATCCGACGAACAAACGGGCAGGCAACAAGATGGTAGCTCAGATTGGCGAAGGAATCGAAATGAAATCCCAATCGCAGTGGCGTTCAGAAGTAAACGACTGCTTAGTATCTAAACCAAGCAGAACCTTTATCGACACCGTCGCGCGACCCATCGATAGTTGCTACCGGTCCATTGCGGGGATCAAGAACAGCGATCTCTGTTCCGGGATGTCGACGAGAAACCTGGGTAGCAAGTTAGACCGTCGAAAATCTTCCAGAAAGCTTTGACAGATCGATCCCAAGCGCCCTTCCGAGCCAAAATGATCCAAGATGGAAACGGGCGTCGGATTGCAGAAGGGAGACTCTGGTCGAGGACAGGAGTTCTGGTAGACTTGGCGTTGGAGAGAAAGTTACGGGCGCATATACCTTAGCAACGGACGAAACCAGACAATAGGAACGGGGACGAGGGCAGACGTAGAAATACACGGCCGGTAGCGATCAGACAAAGAAGTGAGTAACCCTCCCGGGGCCTGTTAGGAAGCGTAAGAGGACGAGGAAGTGGAAAATGGAAAATGGAGGAAGAAGACAAAGCGGTGGTAAACAACAATAATAATTCCTAGCCCAAAGCGCTCTTAACGTATCGCGAAACCAGTTGTGCCCCCCTGCTCCTTTTTGCTTCTACAAAAATGGGGCCCGGTGGGTTTGCAAACCACTCAAACACCACTGGTTTTGCTGCTTAATGTTCTGTCGATCTCGTACCGTACGGTGCGTATGAGACGTATCATCTTTACCAGTTGGGTACAGATGATACATAGGAGTACTCCATAGTGACTGAGAGTTTCTTACCCGCCATCCTTACTCTTCCATACAGCCACTGACATGGTGAGGGCCCGATAAGCTCCCGCGGCTCTCTCTGCATGTGCTTCTCGGACTTACCAGCCAACCGAGCTACTTGCTTTCTTCTTCCCTGAGTTGGCCTTCTGCCATCAGATATGCACCCTCGCCTCATGCGACTCGCATCATCTTGGATGGGACATCATGGAAGATCACACTACGGACGCCCTCGTCAATCGTGACGAGCCTGTCCCGGTCATCGCCGCTGGGAAGCACAATGACGATGCCGAAAGATCAAAACCTGGGGTATTGAAGAGATCAGTGTCCAAGGCCGGTCGCTCTCTACAAGATAGGATTCTCTCCAAGTAGGCAACTATAAATATCCCCTTCTTATATTAATGTCGCATGAATCGCCTTGGCTGACTGGGTCCGTTTCAGGATCTTGGAGCAAGTTATGCCCGTCGAAGACGTCGATGCTGAATCAGTGTCAGTCGGCGACAAGCCAATTCCCATCGACAGTAAACGGCCGGCGTTTAGTCTACCTCTGATGGCCAACAATTTCCGTCGGTTTAATGCAAGGTGAAAAAACACTCTTCCCAGTATCTGGCTACTTCAAATGCTGATGTATTTGGTAGGATTGGCATTGTTTTTCTGTTTCAAACCCGTGTGGAGCGTCTGCTCAGTTGGAAACAGACCTCTCACACAGTCTCCTTTCTCTTCGTATATTCCTTCATATGCTTAGATCCCCATCTTCTTGTCATTATTCCGTTCGCCGTACTCTTGTTCTTTGTTATGGTACCTGCGTTCCTCGCACGCCACCCTCCACCTCCCTCGACGTCCACTTCCAGCATCACCCCCTACTACTCATACGAAGGCCCAGCCCTTGCTCCTGCCAAAACCATTAAACCAGCGTCGGAGACGTCTAAGGATTTCTTTCGGAATATGAGAGACTTGCAAAACTGCATGGCAGATTATTCCGATGTACATGATGCGACAGTGTCCGCGTTTGCGCCCTTGACAAACTTCTCGAATGAGAAACTATCATCGACAGTATTTCTTACATGCACGCTCATGGCAGCTCTATTATTCTTAACCGCTCACCTTCTCCCGTGGCGACTGATTTTCCTTGTTGGTGGCAATGCAGCCATTTTGTCAATGCACCCAAGCTTTCCAGATCTAGTACAGAGTCTTGCAGAGGATATGTTGGATAACACAGCGGAAGAAGGTCCGGCGGCTGATAAAAAGGGCCAGGAATCTTTCAACCTTGGGGGTCTGGCCATGCCTGCTTCGCCCTCAAAAGCCGTGTCTTTAATGGAATCACTGGCCAATATCTCCTTGGACTCCTCCCCAGAGGAGCGGGAGGTTGAGGTATTCGAGATCCAATACCGCTCCCTTGCTCCTTACTCGGAATCTCAATGGGAACATTTTCTGTTCAGTCCTATGCCATACGATCCGCTCTCTCCCTCACGCATTGCCGGTGATCGTCCCAAGGGTTGTCGATTCTTCGAGGATGTCCAACCCCCGTCTGGATGGGCGTGGAAAGGCAAGAAGTGGGAATTAGATTTAGACTGTCGCGAGTGGGTTGTGGAGCGCATGATCACCGGAGTTGGCTTCGAGGTCTCCGGCAGTCCATCGGAAAGTGGCATGACCAGTGGTGAGATTGGGGGTTGGGTCTGGGACCTGCCTCCAGCCTCCAGCAGATATGAGGAGGCAGTGTCTACGCTAGCATATGATGTCCTAGACTCGATAAACCCATCAAAAGGACATGATTGGAAAGGCAGAAAGAAAGGGAAAGAAAGGGTCTCCCAAGATTACGAGGAGAAGGTGCACACCGGATCCCATGTAACGGGGGAATGGAGAAGGAGACGATGGATTCGCATCGTGCACCGTGTTAGTTTACCGGCTGCCGATAAGTACGATCAAGCAGCTGACGACGATACCAACGATACCTGAGGACATGTACGATTGAAGAACGATACTGGAGATGAGATGTATCCACCAAATTTGGATGGCATTCAGATCAACATCGTACATGCCCCGAAGAGCATCAAGCAAGTGGACATGTATAATCCGACCCACGCTAACCAAGTTGCAATCACAGCAGTCTCGAGGCCCACCCTGATACCGTACGATTACCATGCTTGTGGCAACCAGGCTCCACAGTGTTGATGGATTCGCTTCGGGCACTATCGGACACTTATCAATTGTTTTTCTTTATTTTTTTTTATCACCTTCTTCTACACAGTGCAGGTTATTCATCGGAGACCCAAGGTAGACTTCACCTTGCTAAAATACCACCTCACTGTTGAAGATAAAACTTGAGTCCCTGTAAAGACTTCTTTCGTAGTAATAGTAGCCATGTGAAACGACCAGATGCTGGCACTTATGTGGGGAAGTGCCGCATCCGGTAAGTACTGCCTAAGGCAGCAGCGTATGTTTCGGAGGCAACGCCGATGATCCGCCGTTGCGATAAGATTGAAGGGGACTTGCGGGCTGACAGCTCCCAATACCTTGCTTCCTCTGGACAGTCCCAGTGTCCTAGGATACGCATCACTCGATATCTTCCTCCAATGCCGGTTGAACAGCACTATGGAGCGGTCATCTCCTGTGAATGGATATGGGTAGGTCAACAATCTGCAGCAATCACAATGATGAAGAAGTTTACTGGTTGTGATCCACTGACATATTTCTATGTTACTAGGACTCGCGCGGGGCGCGGTTGTCCCCATGTGCTATGGGATACATGTCTACCATACCCGCAATTGTCATCTCAATTGCTGTACTAGGCTATATACTCCATAACATATCCATAGTAAAGCGTCCTCAATGGACCATACCTTTCATTCCAGAGCAACCCATGTCCCCCGATTTGCCAATTGATGGCTCAAAACAACGGATGGGCTGGGTGATAACCCTATTTGCCATCTCATTGGTAGGGTTATCAACCGAGATTATCAAACTAATCCTCCTGGGGTGGTCATATACTCTTTCTCTTCTTATAGCCTGGGTAAGCCGAGGCCGTCCCTGCGTGAGAGTTGTTACACTGACGCATGGGTAGGCAGCCGCAACTTGTTTGATCGCAATAGCCCGTCCGAGATCTTGCCCTCTTTCATTACTCACTTTCTTTATTAGCATATTGGCAGTAGAAATTGCCTTTATAACAATTTATGATGTGCATGAATCGATCGTCGCCCCTCATCATGTCGCAGCCGGTACTGCTTTGATTGGATGTCTCGTGATCCTTGTGATGCCGCTTCGAGGTCCTTTACTTCCCTGCATGGATATCGGTGCTGTTGGCCAAGCACCATCCAGTAAATTCCGCAGCCCCGAGGATAATCTACGGCTTTGGCAATTCCTGAGCGTGTCATGGATGGCCCCGTTGATTTCTATTGGCAGGAAGAGGCAGTTGCAAGAGGAAGATGTTTGGTTCTTGGGGTTTGAATTTCAGCACCGCAAGCTACATGAGAAGTTTCGCAGACTAAGAGGGTCTGTCATCGGCCGACTACTCCAGGCCAATGGTATCGATGTCCTGATCATTACCACGATTGCCATTGTGCAGATGCTCTGCGGTCAGTCCCTAATGACGCACACATAATGTGATGATGCTGACGACATAGTAGACTTTTCTACACCTGTACTGCTCCAACAGTTGTTACAAGCCATGACTGACCGTGGCTCGTCAAACCGTGTTGCCCTGACATATGCTTTGCTATCTCTTGTCCTCCGCTTGATTGCCGCGCAGTCGCAAGTCTTAAGTCTATGGTACGGAAGACGTAGCTATGAGAGAAGTCGGGGCGAGATGATCATGATGGTATATGAGAAAGCTCTATCTAGAAAGAATGTCTTTGATCAGCAATTGGTCGACAAAGCAGAGGAGGATAGGCTGCAAGATGAAGACAGTACTGATATGGATGCGCAGCCGGAACAGCGCAAGTGGTGGCAATTCTCTGTCTTTCGGCGAGCCACCGGCAAGGAAAAGGTCAAAGAAACTGCTTCAATGGGTAAGATATTCAACCTTTTGCGCGGGGATGTCTACGAAGTGGCCCAGCGTTTCTGGGAGATCGACACATTGGTCGATAAGCCCCTAGGACTAGTCATCGCGGTTGTGCTAGTCTGGAAACTGCTTGGCCCTTCATGCTTCTTGGGAATTGTGGCAGTTTTGATCGCGCAAGTTCTGAATGCATTTGTCACTCGTGTCCTGCTCCGAAAAGAACGAGTACGCCGGCTTGCAACAGATGCTCGACTACAAGTTTCCTCCCAGTTTGTGGAGGCGCTGCGTCATCTTCGGTGGTATGGATGGCAGAATCACTGGTTACGCCAGGTTATGGATGCCAGACAATCTGAGTTGAATCTTCGCATTATCACCATGCTGTGGGGTATCGTTATCCGGTTTATCAACACATTCGCCAGTGGCCTCTTCCCTGTAGTGGCGCTATATGCGTATACTCTTTTGGCGGGAAATCCATTACGCATTGACATTATCTTCCCTGCTCTCCAACTCTTTACGATGCTCGAGACTCGTCTCAGGGATATCCCGAGCCTCATAACGGTGCTGATCAATGCATCTATAGCTATGGAGAGAATCGAGGACTTCATGGCTGAGCCCGATAAAGAAAAAAAGGATACCATCGATGCCGAGCCAGCACCAATTCAGCTGGATCATTGCTCTTTTGCCTGGCCCGGTAGACAGTTGCCAGTCCTGCACGAGGTCGACTTGAGAGTACCCCAAGGGCTAACTGTTGTGTACGGCAAAGTCGGAGCTGGTAAAACGGCTCTACTCCAAGCCTTGCTTGGCGAACTGGACAGGCTCGCTGGTGTTTCATACGTACCAAATGAAATGATTGGATACTGTGCCCAGACCCCCTGGCTGCAGAGCATGAGTATACGGGACAATATATTGTTCTCTTCGCCGTATGATGCGCGGCGTTATAGACGAGTGCTGGATGCCTGCGCTTTGTTGCCTGATTTGTCTAACTTTAAGCATGGAGATTTGACCTTTGTGGGTGAGAACGGAGTCGGTCTCTCTGGCGGACAGAAGGCCCGGGTGGCTCTTGCACGGGCAATGTACAGCGCTGCCAGGATACTGTTCCTCGATGACCCCCTGTCAGCTCTAGACCATAACACAGCTGAGACAGTCGCCCGCAAATGTTTCTCGGGTCCCTTGATGCAGAATCGTACAATTGTGCTGGTCACTCATAGAATTCATCTGGTTCGACAGATGGCAGATCAGATTGTCCTCATACAGAAGGGCCGTGCAGTTGTCGAAGATAAACATGAGTTCTCATCTCGTGACAGTGGTCATTCGGAATCCAGTTCGTCTGATATTTCATCTGGTACAAGCGAGGCTGAATCTGAGAGCGAAACGGCACTCACCGAGACAGCTGCAGTGCCAACAAAGTTCATCGAAGAAGAACATCGCGCAGAATGGGGTGTCAAGGCTAGAGTGTATTGGAAATACATCAAAGCCAGCAAATACAGATGGTGGATAACCCTGATTCTCGTGCTCGCTGTGTACCGATCCACATCCGTGGGACAATCCTGGTTTTTGAAGGAGTGGGGAGAAGCCTACAATGAAACACTTTCATTGTTCGGATACTTAGGCACGAACAAGAAATCCTTCGCGGGTGACTGGATAACACCATCGGCCATGGTGAAAATGATCCATTGGAGACCTTCTAACCCTTTTGACGAATTTCCGGCCCCAGTCGAAGATGTCCGACCTTGGTTGCTGGCCTTCTTTATCATTACCACTTTCCAATCAATTGTCCTTCTGGTTGCACAGCTTGTGATGCTTGTGATGGTCTACAGCGCAGGAAAGACGCTTTTCCAGGAAGTTATGGTACGAGTCAGCCATGCTACTTTTCGGTTCTTCGATGTGACTCCCATTGGCCGGTTGATGAATCGTTTGACCTCTGACATCGGCGTTGTTGATGGAAATATCAGCGAACAGTTCCAAATGATTGCTTTTCAGGCTATTACTTGGGTCTCGTCAATTATTGTAATAGCCTCAGTGACGCCGACCTTTCTCGGATTCTCACTCGTACTAACGGCAGCATTTGTTGTGGTCTTTCTCCGTTTCCTGCCAACATCGCAAAGCCTTCGGCGTTTAGAGATGGTGTCACTAAGCCCGTTGATATCTAACTTCGGTGAACTGCTTCACGGCCTGACCACCGTTCGCGCATTTCATGCCGAAGGGCGTTTCCAGGATCGAGTCATCGCGGTAGTGGATAAATTCCAGGGAATGGACCACTTTTACTGGTCTCTCCAGAGCTGGCTCATGTTTCGATTTGAGAGCCTCTCCGCCTTTTCAACATTCTGCCTTACTGTTCTGGCTTTGTACACGAGCGTCTCACCTGGTCTAGCAGCGTTCGTGCTCGTAGCAGCCAATAATTTTGTTGCGTCCACCCATGCCTTGTGCAAGCAATATGGCCAACTGCAAATGGATTTTGTCTCCGTCGAGAGGGTAGACGAGCTGCTTCACGTTGAGCAAGAATCACCTGGAATAATAGACCCACCTGCATCGTGGCCCAAGTTTGGCCGTGACATCGTCTTTGAAGACGTGACCATCCGATATGCGCCTCACCTGGATCCATCACTCAAAGATGTTTCTCTGCGCATACCAGGGGGCTCCACAACAGCTATAATCGGTAGAACCGGTAGCGGCAAGTCCACACTGGCCGTGTCACTACTAAGTGTCATTCGTCCCGACTCGGGACGCATCCTTATCGACGATCTGGACATCACACAAGTCAGCAGACAAGCTCTACGCACTCGGGTCACTTTTGTTGCGCAGGACCCCGTTCTCTTCCCTGGCAGCATCAGATTGAACCTAGACCCGATAGGGGAGTACTCTGATGCAGAATGTGCAGACGTGCTGAAACGAATTTGCAGTCGACACGGCTGGAGCTTGGAGACGCACGTTGAAGCAGGCGGACGGAATCTCAGCCAGGGAGAACGCCAGCTAATCGGTCTCGCGAGAGCTGTGCTGCGTCGCAGCTCAATTGTCATCCTAGACGAAGCGACCGCCTCAATTGACCATGAAAGTTCGCTCGAGATCCAGCAAGTGCTACGAGAGGAGATGAAAGAGTCAACAGTTATTACCATCGCGCATCGACTGGAGGCCATCAAAGATGCAGATTACTATATCATGTTGGACCAGGGAGGAGTGTCCAAGCAGGGGTTCGTCAAAGACATGTAAGGATCCGCTAGATAGATACGTAGAGAGAAGAAGCTTTTCCATTTCCATTGCCAGCGAATACATCACAGTAAAAGCCAAGGCAGAACTTTTCCCTCAATAAACGCCCGGTGATCTTTTTTCCAAGTGAAACTCCCACGAACTCCAACGCTGTATCGAATCGAAGGCATAAATCACGAAATTGACACCCCATCAAAGAAAACAACCACCATCAACTTATTACTAATGTCCGATTCCCATCGAATCGTGACTCCCCCCTCAACCCAAAATGTACGCCAGGACCACCCATAAGACCCAAAGAATAGCTAAATCCTGGAAAATGATTCGATCCTCCAGCGCACGCATTTCCGAACCGCTCTCAGAAGTATGGTTGGCGTCACTTGTCTTGACCGGGGTAGTTTCTTTCTCAGGGTCATCGTCCCACACACCCGCAGATGTTGGAGTGCCACTTTCAGTAGTGGTGACAGTGACGGTATTTGCTGCAACTCCTGCACTCCGACTCGCATAGATAGTCGAGGTGAAAGTTGATAGAGGCTGACGGTGACCACCACCAGCGGTAGTACTGTCCATAGTGGAAGTAGAAGAGATAGTAGAGAAGCCCATATCCTGGATGGAAAAGGAGGACAAGGGTATTTTCCACGGATCAGAGCACGCACGTTCACGTATGTTTCTTTTCACTTCCTGCAAGGCTGCAGTTTCAGTCGCAGATGAAGGGCTAGAGGTCATACTCAACAGCGTACTCAGCGTATTCAGTGTTGACGAAGGTCCAGATGTAGACGCAGTCTTTCGCGGATGAGTAGCCGGCAGAAGAGGAGGATAGGGGAGCGTAGGACCCGCGGATGTATCTTCCTTTGGAGCGAAGAGAAGACGGCCTTCTCCTTCCTGCTCATCGTCTTCATCATTGTCTTCATCATCGACATACGGGATGAAAGTATCCTCTGCATCATCGCCTTCATCTTCGACATATGGGTCGAAAATATCCTCTGCGTCGTCGTCTTCATCATCGACATACGAAACGAAAGCATCCTCTTCATCATTGGAATCGTCCCAAGTCTGGGGGTCATTTTCGTCTTCGTCACCGCAGAGGATAGTCTCCGGCACAGAGACAGGAACAACATCTCTGGACTTCTTAATGAGGGCATAGCCGGTTCCGTTGAAGGCGCAGAGAGCTTCGCCAGCCCAGGGAGTGTTTTCATAACCTATTCTTTCTTTAGCACTGCGTCTATAATGGAGAGTATATATAGTTCAAGAGGGGTAAGTACAGGTAGCTTTCTCCTCATAGCCTTCGGGCAGGAGGTCCTTCAAACTACATATTTCATCAATGTGAGTACTTTCCCTGTTCATTGGAAGGAAGAGGCCCGGCGTACAAGATGTTGCACGAGCTGATTTCCACAGTGTGCTGAGATGCACAAGTGATGATGGTCGGGCCTTCAAGGGAGCCGGAGGCGCAGTAGCTGCCACCGGGCTTGGAGCAGAGAAGGGAGTTGGTTTCGGGGTCACTGTTAATTCGTTTCATTTTGGTTAGATTTCTAGTTCATTGTAGAAAATAGAGGGAGAGGGTAGGCAGACTATGCTATCTGCGCAGCGACAGTGAGCAGGAAAGCCAGTAGAGTGGTTAGGGCAAGGAGATTGGGAGCCATGGTGATGGCCCTGATCCTGGCGTTGTTTGGGATAGAGGAGATGAGAAGGATGAGAGGAAGATAAGGAGTAGAGATCTCAAGGACTAGATGGTTTGGACCTGAATGTTTCTACGTGAACGCGCCAGGCGTCTTCGACGCGTCTGTGGATAGCTTCGCGACTTGTGTTGCATATAATCCAGTGAATGGGCATGCTCATGGCTCATGCTGGTTGTGCTTGAGTTCACGTGGTAGCACAAATAGTGGAATAATGTTCATGAGCAAGCGCAGCAATGTTGTATGACCAAATCAAGTGTATTAGCATTTGCGACCTGTGCCAGACATGCACAGATGTAGTCTATAAGATGGTATAACCGCAAAAGCAGAGACAATTCGGACGTGGTCCAACAACCCAGCCGCAAGCAACTTTTTATCCCAAATCAGCCCTGTCAAAACGCCATACTCGCCGATAGAAATGCATCAATTCAAATCCCAATCATGACCGGCTTTGCTGGAACTTGCGGATCCTCCGTTTCAAGTCTCCTTCCGTCTGCTGCATCGGGTTCAATCTCCGGTCGCGAGCCATGGCTGCGTAGTTGTCCCCGTGCTTCTCAATCAATCTCGTCACCCACTCTTCCTCTCTCTGGCTCTGATGGCGCGGCTTCTTCGCCCTGACGGAAACTCCCTCCTGCGCAGCCTGGCGTTCGAGTTGCTCAACAATAGCATTTCCGGAGGCATTTTGGCGGGGCTGTGTAACAATCCCATGATTCGACAGGTCGTTCAAGGGGTCGTTCAGCGGGTTGTTGCGCTTGACCTTGCGTCCGGCGATTTCGACCTCTTCGTCGGCCGCACCGCGAATCACACGCAGAATCTTGCCAGTCTCGGGATCACGCTCAACCTTGATATCGCTTGTGGCGGTTTGCTTGGCAAGCGCCTCAGTGCTGCTCTTGATGTACAACGAATCTTCGGGCTCTCCTTCGATACCGTTCACGGTTGCGCGCTTCTGAGAACCACCAGAGGGAGCATTGAGGCGGTGGACGAGACCCAAGCGGCGGTAGTTTTGAGTGAGGGTCTGCTTGCGGTCCCTATTCGAGAGCAGGATTAGTACACAGTCTAGAAGTAATGGCTCTTCCCAATTTGTTCTGTCCGATCATAGACGTACCAATTTTCCGCAATGATGGCATTTCCCAAGACATTGATCTTCTTCTTGCCGCTCTTGAGGAGGCCGGATCTCTTGGCCTTTGCCTTGGGCAAAGAAGATCTCTTCTTCTTGGCTTGTCTGATGTTAACCATGGTGCCAGAAATGGAATTGCAATGTCCAAAGTGGGGTGAAGTAGTCGAAGGACCGGAATTGAAGCTCAAAAAATTGCGGCGACAGAAAACGGGATCTTATCGAGTTTGCATGTTTGCATTGATAGGGGCTTGGCGTGTTTGCTGCAGGGTCCCGATACGGCGATAACAAATTAGGCCGGGATATGGAGATCCGAGAACGGCGCATCATCATATTTATCTCACCGGCATCTTCCCCTCTCTTTCTCTCTTCAAATATTCTTCTAGTCTTTCTTGGGGTCGCCTACAATTGATCAATTGTTATCATGGCACCTTCTTTTCTGGCTCCAGCTCGGCGCATGGGCCTTGCGCTCGCTGCGGGTCTTGTTCTCTTCTCCGCACTAGCTGTTGCGCATGATGCTATCTCTGTAGGGGACATGTCTGTGGGACAGATTGAGGAGGAGTTGCAGGTACGCTCGTGCCCCTTGCATCCTTGAAGTTCTATCTGGGAAACAGAGTCATCGATCTTCCCACTCCTCCCTCAACATACCTAACTAATGCCATCTAGAACTGCCCCCTCGTCGAGTCCCTTAACGAGCATAAGCGCGCCGCAGCTCCCCAAACAACCAGCTTGACTTCCAAGATCTTCTCCATCCTCTTCCCCGGCAGTCCTGCAGTAAATGCTATCCTGGCGACGATCTACATCTCCGGCCCCCCTAGTATGTGACTTCTCGCATTAAACCTTTAACAATCATAACCATGTCCCCCGCACTAGACTTCCTCCTGGCCCTATGCCCTCCAAACATCGATCCCTCCTCCCTGTCCGTCATGGTCGCGTTCGCAGTAGGCGGCCTCCTAGGCGATACCATCTTCCACTTGCTCCCCGAGATCTTTCTCGGCGAAGACTCCCCAGACCATGTTCGCTTCGTGATGGTTGAGCCAAACCGCAACCTCCTCCTGGGCCTGGGAATCATGGTGGGCTTCTTCACCTTCGTCGCAATGGACAAAACCCTACGTATCGCCACCGGAGGAGCTGGACACGACCACTCCCACGCCCACGCTCACACTGACAGCGCCAACGACGACCACAAACCCACAGGCACAACAACCGGCGCCTTCCCGCAACCCTCCACCGATCTCAAACAGCGCAAGCCCGCAAGCAGCAACACCGCTCCCCAACCCGCCGACAAGGACGACGAGAAGGATATCAACCTCAGCGTCAAATTGGGCGGCTACCTCAACCTGATTGCCGACTTCACTCACAACATTACCGACGGCCTCGCCATGTCCTCGTCCTTCTACGCCTCCCCCACCATCGGCGCAACCACCACTGTCGCCGTCTTCTTCCACGAAATCCCCCACGAGGTTGGCGACTTCGCACTCCTCATCCAATCCGGCTTCTCAAAGCGCAAAGCTATGGGCGCGCAATTCGTCACAGCCATTGGCGCCTTCCTCGGCACTTTCATCGGAATCGCCGTCCAAGAGTTGGGCGGGAATGGCTCCACTGCTGCCACCTCCACATCCACTAATAGCCTGCCAACCGGCCTCCTCGGAACAAGCCTCACCTGGGGCGATATGCTCCTACCCTTCACGGCAGGGACATTCCTCTACGTAGGAACAGTTTCCGTTATCCCGGAGTTATTGGAAACGGGCAAGGATAAGCGCGTGGAGATCAAGAAGACAATCGTGCAGTTCTTGGCCGTTATGGTTGGGGCGGGGATTATGCTTGTGTATGTTTCTATCCCTCCTTCCTTGGTACGACACATCGTGATTATCTCCATCGCTAACGGTCATCGTAGCATTTCTTGGGATTAGACAACAAGCCCAACGCGATAGCTCGACTGACGATTATGAGAAGGAAGCACATTGAAAAACGGAGAGACGGCTTATGGATATAGAATCAGTATCTTAGTAGTAAATAATGGTGTGGACTTCGCCACAGAATAGACAATTTCAATACCGAAGTTTCGAGGTACTAGTGCCATATTACCACTAAGGAGTAATCTCGTCCATATTGCACGGACGAAACCTACGCTTCCTCGGCTTATTGACTGTTTGCGCATTGAACAGGCGAGTGCAGTGTATAGCAAATGGACATAAATCCTAACTATATATAGTAGTAGTAGTTGTAAGACAGCTACTCAGCCCGAACACCAGAACCACTAAGCGCCCAGCGCGCGGACGTAAAATAATAACGCCCCAAGTAGATGTAGATGGATAAAGTGAAGTCTGAATCTTGTAGTGGACGTGGAAATCGCCAACTAGGATAGTCTAATCAAAGCAAAATAAAGCAAAGCAAGAAAAAAAAAAAAAAAAACATTCTCCGTTCCGGTCTATTGTTGGATGTTCGCTTCATGTGAACTCATCTCGTAATTGAAATCTATCGCATCACTCGTTATAGTGATACACCTGTGGCCATGGCGTTAGTGGGTTCAATCGGATGGGAAATTGTAGGGGAACGTACAAAGTAATCAGGCAAGCCGTAGACGGAATATCCCAGACGCTTCGCCATCTTGGCGAAACCCTCCGTCTCGACGAGGTGATAGAACGGGAAGGCGGGGAACATGGCGCCGTCACGATGCACATCCGCTTTGACAAGGAGTGCTGTTCCACCGACGCCGTCGAGTTCGATTTCGCGGCTAGGACGGGGCGCCCCGGAATTTGCCATGTAGGCCATCAGGGTGCGGTAGGTGGGCAGCTCAGCGTATCCCTCGAGGAGGATCTCGTCCGGCCCCATTGTCTCCGCAAGCTGTTCGGCGGTCGAACTGTCGATCCACGAGTTGAAGTCATAAGGGCGGACATCCATCTTCTTGGCATCCTTGTTATAGTAGCGCTGGAAGCAGTTCGGGACAATCACAGGTCGGTTGTGGGCAGTCAGATCTTGAATAAGGGTCGCTGGGGTCTCGACAATGTCGGAGTCGAGCCAGAGTACCCAGGAGGTGCTAGGACCGAGGGTGGTGAAGAGGAGGCTGTTGCGGGCGCGACTCATGGACTCACGACGTGCTTTCTGGTTGGACATTTTGTGGCGCTCTTTCTCGTCCTGCGATTGAATGGGCGGGTCGAAGTCCTGGCGAAGGATGCTGATGCTGGCGAAGCGGCTGTCAATCGGACCAGACTGAGTCTCGCTGATTGCCTGCTCCAGCGCGGTGACCGCGGCATGGCCGTCCTTGGTGTTAGGGACGATGAATCCAATCGAGATGAGCTCATGTGGATAGCTCAGTTTCACTACATTGTCCCAGAATTCTTGGTAGAAGCGGGCCAATGGGGTCAGAATCAGCACCCGTTCCCCTTTCTTAATGGATTCGCTGGTGCTGCTGAGCTCGTTCAGATTGTAGTGCATCACTGGCGGGGGTGCTTTCAGGCCATCTTCGCGGACGGCTTGAGATTTGAGGAAGGGTTTCGTCGGAGGAGAAAGGGGATGTTCGGCGGCATCTTCTCGTCGTAGCTGCGAGGAGGAATCGGTGACAGGAGGAGCGGCGGCGGCGGCGGACGAGGAAGGGGAGAGCAGAAAGCAAAGGAATCCGAAAGCTAGCAGAGCAGCCAGGAAGACCGTAATGGGGCTTGTGCGACGCATCGAGCGTGCGACGGCCATCGTAGCCGTTTGCTGATTGAGGGAGAAGGGGGGAGGTTCGCAGTCAAGGTGATGGTTGTGGTTGGACTGCGCGATTGGATAAGGCGGCGGCGGAATCGATCTGGCCCGGCGAGAAGGCGAGAGAGCTCTTTAGCCAGCAATCAGAAGGCGGATGATCCGGGCCCCGGACATAGCGGAAGAGACTGCGGAGGGAAAGGAGAGGGAGGCGAAGAAGTTCAAGACGGACAAGGAGATGAGGAGGAAGTGAGGGAAGAAGATAGATTGGAGATGACGGGATGGAACGAACTATGGCAAGGTTGAAGCAGGCCGGAAAAAGTACACGCGGAGCCCGAACCCTCTCTCTGTCTCCCGATTCACCTCCTGCACACACTTGTCTCTCTCACTCTCTGTCTCTTCTGTCTACCACAACATCCTGCCGTCTCCTCTCACCGATTTGGGTCAGTCAAACTTGATTTCTTCGTAGACAAGAATCCGAAGGATTTGTTCCATGGATTGCACAAGGTAGTGGAAGGTGCAGCAGTGGCTGCATTGGGCGAGGCATCGCCGCATGCGGCCGTTGCACCCGGCCAGATTGATGAATCCCTGCTGTGAGACGCGCCCCACGATCGGGCCCGTTGGATGGGTTGGCTGGAGAATTCAATTCTATTTCTATCGTCTATCACATTACAACGTAGCCTTCTTTTCAGGGATCTATTGGAGTCCCGTTCATTTTAATCGTTCGGGTCTAGCGAGATCCGTGTGTTGTGCTTCTGTAGCTTCATCGTCGCCTTCTGCCTCGGCGGCGAACCACGATCTCACGGCAGCCACCGCATCACACCCTCAAATGCAACCAAAGCCATGGCATTCGCCGGGAATGCTCGTAAGAAGCATGGCACAAACCCTCGCCAATACCCCCTCCACCCTCGTTCCCGATAGACCGCCACTGCAGCATCCTTCCACCACTGGAACCTGCGCTGCCCGTCGCCCAGGGCGCCTCCCATCGGGTCCGTCATGAGGCGCTGCTTCACCACATCGGACGGATACGACGTGATCCAGAAAACTTGCGCGGAAATCCCCCCGGCCCAGAAGTTGATGGCAGGAGCAGACAGGCTGGTCTTCTCCTTCATCAACCGAGTAAGGACGTCGTAGGAACCCCACCAGAAGAAAAAGAACGACCGAAATACCATGGTCGCGCAGAGTCCACGATATAACCCGGCAATGCCGTGTGTGCGAAGCTATGTATATAGGTCAGCCAACAAGGTCGGACGTTTTAGGAGACCCGTATTTCTTACCATCTTGCGAACGCAATCTATAGGTCCACTATACAGGCGCTTGGATTTATCTGCAGAGTACTGAATCTGAAGACGCGCCTTGACGTGCTCCACCGGTGCGGCAATGAAACTGACAGTCGTTCCAGCCATGATGCCCGCAATGCCATGACCGAAGCTAGGGAGCGTGTGAAGATCCGTCTGCTTGCCAATGAACGGCATGCTTGCGCGAATCTCTGGTTTCGAAAACACGCTTTCCAGTAATAGCCGGCGATATAAGGTTAAGGAACCCAGCATGCTGTGTTTGACTGATCAGTCCTTCCGTCTCTCTCTCTCTCTCTCTCTCTCTTTTCTCTTTTTGGCGTTTTCCAGCCGCCGGGCAAAGTTACTCACACAGAGTCCATGACCATCCAACCGACCAGCGGCGGAGTGGCTCCCTTATACAACCCACTAACACCCTCTTTGCGGACCGTTTGTAGCAGACAGTCCAATGGGCCCCGGAAATGCCCATCATGGCTCGTCTGTAAGCGTACCTTGATTGTGTCGAATCTGCGCGAGAATCACCCATGGTCAATTTGTGAGATTATATGGAGTTGTCCATTGAGAGGCAGTATAAGTGGCGGGGAAGAGGAAGAAGGTGCGCAGTCACGTACGGATGGCCAACTATGCATCGGAATCTGTTAGCGATGGTTACTCCCAAAAAAGCACGCAGACTATGCGCACCGCGGGCCAGAACATACCACTAAGTTTGGCGATTCCTGAGAAGACTCCCGCTACAAAGCCTTTATAGTCATGCTTAGAGCTTTGTGACTTTGGCGGGCTGTTCTTTGGTGTATCGGCCTTGGCCATAATCCCGGAAGAATGTTGCTCTGGTACTCCGGATGTCGTGGAGGTCGGCAGCGGTGCGGACGTCGACGACATTGTCGACAGGGAAGCGCTCGTGTGTCGCAAAGGCTGGTATGTCGTTCCCTCTACTCAAGGATGTGTGGGAGTGTCAAATTGAGAGTCGGTTGGGTTTGACCGAGGATCAAAAATTCGTGGAGGAAGGTGTGTCGGGGTCCGCTATCGGGACAAAGCAATGAGCGGAATTAACGAGCGCACGGGAAGTCCATTGATGGTTGAGAGCCACGAACTTCTGACCAGGATGGGGAATGAGAGCGATGGTTCTCAGGGTATTCTAGTATGCAGTTATAAGAGAGGAAGATGGCCCAGAGGAGCAAAAGGCGAAAGACGGGGGAGAAGAACAGGCAGAGCAGCAGATGCGCCCCGCAAAATCCGGTGGTTCGGGGAGCAGCAGCCCAGCTCCGACCGGACGGGCGGCTGATCGGGGGGCAAAAGGGTTGGGGGAGCCACTCACGTCGCTCTAATCCATTGCTACTAGTACGAAAGATGGAGCACTGATAGTACAAAGTAGTGCAGTATCTACAGTAGATAGCAACTAATCCGCTGTCGGCAGGTCAGTCCGACAACATTTAACTATGTGTCCTATTGCTTTTCTTGGGGTTTGATCGAACCCAGTTCACTGTCATTGCCTATTTTGCAACTAGCAATGAATCACCTCCCACGTCGTCTATACCGACTGTCGCTTTCTTTAACCGAATTCATAAGTATATATAACAAACTGAGCAAAACATCACATTCCAGTCCCACCTCAAGGATGACAGGCTGTTTCTGTTCAACCCTTGATGATACAATGCCCGAAATAACACAGTGTCGTAGGAAGCAAAAAGGCGCAAACTCGGTTCTGGGAACAAGGGAGTGTCGACCCGATTGGCAATAATAGCAGAAGAGGAGAGGAAATACAAATATCCGGGAAATCCCGCGGATCAGCTGTGGGGTATAGTTGCATAATTTCATAATACATAGTGATGGTTTTATGGAGAAGGTGAAAAAGAAACAATTTGGCACGAATGGCCTCGAAAGAAAGTCGAAACTTAAGCTCACAATCGGTGCTGTCCTGCAGGCCACCGATAGCACTCAATCAGACCTGGAGTTCGAAGTCCGAGGTCTAAGTCATGTTATAAAGCATAACTATTGCTGACAACCATCCGCCCGAGGACAGTTGCCACTGTGTATGTATTCACGATAACCTTAGAAGCCCTTGAGGGGCTTCATGGCTTTCTGTCGGTTTCTCTCGGTCTCCCGAGCAATTAGCCTGTCCACCATATCTGGGGCCGGCCCAGAGTGTTCTCGAGAGGAGAAGTCGGAAGAGCTAGATGGGCCCGAGGCCAGGTAGCCACTTGCTTCTTCAAGCGCCAGCGGGGTTACCGGGCCAGGGCTGCGAAGAGGGTCTAGTCGCGGAGCGGATGGGCCCGGCGATAAAGTTCCCGGAGACTTGGGCAAGGCAGCCCCATCCACGAGGTCTCGATACTGCCACATGCCATCACGGGAGCCAGAAGACGTGCGATACCCGTGCTGTCGAGGCAGGCGGGGTGAAGAAGGCTGTGCTTGAGGGCTGCCGGAAGACTGGTAGACTGCAGGATGGAAACGTGGCAAGCTT
>NT_166520.1:1117498-1196769 GCF_000002855.4 Aspergillus niger
AGGAAAGACTTACTGCTGAGCAATGGCGGAGAGTGACAGGAACTGTGCGAGGAGGGATACAGGGAAGGCGAGGAGAATGAGGCGGAGGGAGAAGAAGAGGGTGGAGAGGTAGCCATTGACGGGGATTCCCTTTCCCTTATGAATGGGTCTTTCTTTTTCTTTCTTTTGCTTTGTCTGTCAGGTTGACCCTCTTCTTTCCCCAGTTGTCAGCACCGTAAGTGGATAAGCCGGATGGGACGATGCCAATCCAGGCACCCCCGGATGACTTCCTCCCTGACAGTGACAGGTACACCCACTGAAAATCAGTGTCTCTCTCTCTCTCTCTCTCTTCAGAATACGTTACCCTCCGCGGATGCCGCCGTCGCAGTGATACTATGACTCAGGGGAAAAAATCATGCAACTCCCCTCTTTTGGTCTGCCTCACTCTTGATACTGCCGTTCTCTCTTATTTTCTCCCCTCTCTGTTCCAATCCGAACTCTAATCTACCCCGAGCCAAATTTCTGTTTTTGGTCTTTGTTTTTTTTTTTTTTTTTTTCTTTTCTCTGCCCACTGCCTCTCCTCCAGACTAAGGAATTCTAATTGATCGTCAGCTTGCGGGGAAACTCAAAACCGTCACAAACGCAAGCCGAACCCATGGCGTCATGGCGGGAGACGCGGGAACCAAAGCCTGGAGAGAGGGGCAAAAGCGGAGCTCCCACGGTACAGTACGGTATGGTTACCGCCCATCCGGGTTCCACTCCACTTCGCTGCAACAAAAAGAAGAGAGAGAGAAAAGAGGAAAAAAAAAATTTTTTAAGGAAGGAAAAAGAAAGGTGCCATAGAGTGAAGAGGGGGAGACGATCAGAGCTGATACGCTGAAGAGGCAAAAAGAAAAAGAGACTGGAAATCCATCCACTCACATCGAAGCAGCCGACTTCTCACCTCACCCTCCAAAACTTATTCTATAGGCCGCACGGACAGCCCGGGTCGGTCGACTATCGTATTCCTGGATGGGAAGGAGGGGTGATTGGTTCCTGAGGAACCGACGGGCACTAGTCGTGATCGGGGCTAGTAGTAGTCACTACTACTAGTAAGTCGGCAACCAGTGACGCAGAATAATACCGCCAGTGGGAGTGATAGCGGTCAACACCGGTAGTAGAGAATAGAAAAGAAGAGAAGCGAGGAATGGAAGTGACCTAACCAAACAAGGCAAGAATGCAGACAATGACAATATGGCAAGATAATGATAATAATAAAGCAATAATAATAAATAAGACAGGTCACGTTGAAAGGTTAACGGAAGGAGTCCAAGGCCCGGTAAATGCCAGCGAGTGGATGGTTGAACCAGGAAGTCCTTGGCAAGTCTGCTTGGAATCCAGTAGGAGGCATGAAAGAAAGTTGTTCCTTGGTCTCTATCATGCAAATGAATTAACAGGAATGAATAGTTCCCAAGTCGAGCGATGAGTAACCAATATCGTGGGCGAAGTGAACGATGTCAGTCACCTGTCAGCCAGGCCCCAAAAAAGAAAAGTCAAAGAACGATGAAGTACTGTAGAGGTACTCCGTAAACTCGGAAAAATAGTAAGCAGATGAATTCGGACAAAGGATGAAGTTTGTACGACATAAGACGGCGACCGCCAGATATTCGTCTAGTCTCCTCTGGCATGGACTCCGTGGTTGTTTATATTCACCTCCAGCCTCCTCAACAGCAGTTCCTCTCGCCTGATACCCCTGTTCAGCCGATGAAACCTGTTGTAACCACACGCGGGAAACTCGGGTGACCCAGCCGGCTACCATCGCAAGACACCATAGAGTCAGAGCACACAGCTACTATAATGATACGCTCGAGGATAATAGGCAAAGCCAGGATTGCCTGGGCTTAGACGGAACCCGAGCGAGACGGTCCCCTCCCCAAGTGAGTCCATGCTTGCCCGAGGTCCTCTGGCCGAAGCTGATGGGAGGATTAATCCTGAACGGAGACTGGCTATCGGTCTGGAGGGGATGGCGACGCTATCGGGACACTATCAGGGACTAACTACTGCTAGCAGAAGAATATTGCTGCGAGTCATTTATCCAGTAGCGCACTGTAACCCCAGACCCAACCGATTCTCTACGCACAGTCGATCTGCAGCTGCCGGTGTCACAGAGAGCCCTGGCCATCCCCCTTCGAACTGCGGAGAGCAGCAACTAGGCTGGGAACTTTTTTCATCCTTCCAGTCAACCCCTTCGATCGGCCCAGGCCACAAGAACTGAGAAAGACCAAAGATGGTCTAGATAGGACGGTCTAGGATGGTCTACCCACCACGCCGTTTAGCAATCAACACTTGTCACTTTAGTGCCATCCAAGATGGCTGAAAGCCATCACGAAGAATGTGAGAGGGTGAGGGCGTCATTCACGCCGTGCTGAGCGATCAGACGACTTCCTCTAGTCTCCCCCTCCATCACACTCGCTCGACCAGATGCCCCGCCCCAGAATTTCACCAGCGACGCGTCTGGATCTATGGTCGGATCTGCCTGGCTACTTGCGTCTACTTTGCATTGACCTTTTCGCTTTGTGATTTCTGCCGTTTCAAGATCCAATGATGTTGGTTGGAACTCGATTCCAAGGGTGGCAAATGCGGTGTGCCTGAGCGAGGAAAATAGCCTTGAAGATTCAATCTATGTGGGTTCCGTTTACTCTACAGGATATCATTTACTGGCCAATCTTTCTTAACAGTCTGCCAAATAATCCCTGTTACCGTATGCTCTCGTGTCTGGTCCGTGAAGGCTCGTTGACCCGCCCTGCCGGATAAACCCTCGATCCATGGCGCAGGCACCAGCATAGATCTTACACCAGGATGTCCTGACGAGATATCTTTGGTCGCGGTTCTGGAGGGTAGGCTTCGTCAGACGCAACGTTGACCCCCGGCAGATCAACTCCAGCTGATTAGTCCGTGGCCTTTAAGCCAGCTACATAGTATTTGGTTACAGACTGGTGGGTGGTGACTGGGATGCAGATCAATCACGCGTCACAATGGCTGAATCAATCAATCAACAACCCCACCATCCACTGTGATTGGAATAACCCCTGCAGGGCTGACTACCTAGGCTGCGCTGGTGCTTCGCCGCTATCACTTATTGCTCGTCACACCTTCCCCTCCTCACTTCTATTATCTTTCTTGGATATGGCATCGAGCTTGCATGGAGGCTATGCTAGGCAACGTGCGCATCCAAGACAACGGATCCCGTGCTACGGTCGCCCCTCCCATCTTTCGATATTAAAGTCATGCTCTGACTTGCTTATTGGTCAGCATTGACGTCAAAGGTCCCAAAAAGGAAGCTGGTCCTTATGCAACTGAAACACCTGGCAGTGTCCTAACGTCCTGGGCAAACAACACCGGATGTGACTTGAGATGAATAGCCGTTGGTACCAAGCCCAACCCTGTCTCTGACCGTGGTCTGGATCTATGGCTGGGAACGTACCTCCGACACTAGTATATACGCCGACATAGCGGCATCCAACAACGAATGCAGGAGCTTTCATGAGAGCTGCCAGGGCCAAGTCTGTGCGTATGCAGCCTGGCAATGCATCTGTCCCGAGCCAGATCCGGAACTTCGGCGCATTGTGTAAGCCATTTATCATCACTTCATGAAATGGGGTTGTATGACTTCCCTTGATTGGATTGGCTCAAAGCCTCGTTGACTCATTTGAATACGGTCTGGCCATGTATAGCCCCCAGACAAGGCCTGGACATGATGTGGAAGTCATGGTCTGGATGCTAACAGTCAGAACCTAAGTATGAGCACCTCAACTAAAACAGCCACACCTACGGGACACCTGATACCAGCTTGGCTGTGATTACACCAGTCTGATTCCCGAACCAACATCTTCCAGATGCCCTGATTCTGAGTGAGGGTAGCGTCGGCTACCCCATGCCATCTATCTATAGCCAATCACTCTTCCAATTTCGGACCCGATAGCTTTGCCTCGACCGGACTGCGCTTGGAATCGGATGCTTTGGCGCTCGGATAATAGGAGCTTGACTGAGCCGTAGCCAACCAAACGATATGCAGCGGTGATGACCAGACATTATACGTCCGTGCTATATTAAATACAGACGATGATCATTATAGCAATTGGAAGATCTTTTTGTCGAGGTAGGTGGACCGTCCAGAGCCGATAGCATAGCCTCGGTCAATGCTGAGGACATTCTCGCTCCGTGCGTGCTCCAAAACTTGGTAAGCAAAACCCACCAAAACACCAGTATGTTGAAGTCCCCAATGAATATTGCCTCTTCTCTATAGGGAAGGAAACTAAATAAGCCACGATATATCCATGATCATTCTGAAAACTGGCCTACGGTAAAGCGGCTCGGAGAACGTCCGTGACATATCTGGACTGATGCATGGGATACCGTGTGTATATAGCATACCGTGTCTGTAATCCACACCCAGGATGCTCGTAGTTCGGAATTCCCATATAGTTTTGCCCAGTCCAAGAAGTTCGCTCAGCAGGTACCTCTGATGAAATTGAAATGAAACAACACATGATTGGACGCAGGCCGCTTATCACCCGGCTGGTGACTTTTCTACACAGTGACCACCCACTACTAAGTTCTTATCCAGGACTTCTCCACTTCTCCATCAATGTAATGTACCTTTCGACATGCCCGCATAACAGGCTAGATAACGCATCCTGCATTGACAGTCCGTAATGACAATGTGGTACTTCAACTAAACTCCAGTACCCCGAGCTGAGATCTATCTTATGCTTCTTCCTTGATCTGCAGCGTCCGGGTTATGGCACACGGTGACAGCTCTACTCCTTTACTGGACTACGAGTCCTGATCTACCCTAAGTAGTCGCTTGATTCGTATAATATAATACATCCCGCAAAGCCCTGCATGAAATATCAGATCGTCAATCCATGCTTTTCAATACTGCAAGGGCTCGGAGGTTTGCTGGGCCGTAGCCCATGATGTAGTTACCAACGATCGAGTAGTCAAGTGTGAGTGTGACACGGGCTGTTTGAGGTCACAAATGGGATGTGTCCTTCGGGATACCGCTCTGCGACGTCACTGACTGGCAAGCACGTATCGCTCTTGAGAAGTGACTCGGGGGAATGGCTTGCATTGAACGATTCTGATGTATTCACAGAGAGCGGTAGATTATGATGTTGGAACAACTACTGTCAGTCAATGGTGATGGAAGGAAAGGGATGGAGGCAGCATATAGTTTCTCTATACCTTGAGTACTTATGTTTCAGGTGGGTAAGTAGACAGGGCACGATTGAAGCTTACACTCATTTACATTCCCTGTGGGATTCCACACTGCCTGACACCTGTGGCTTTGTTGTTGACTGGCTTGACTTATAGTACCTTGTTTATGTTTTGGAGAAGCGGGTGATTGGGGACCATTGGTGAGCCTTGGGATCATCTGGCAGAGGTTGTATGTGAAGATGAACTGGACTTATACGGAGTTGGTGATTGAGGTTGCGGTGGCGATTTGGTGGTTTGAGGTTAGGGTTGCGAAAAAGGGTGAGAGGATATTGGGTTGGGGAGCCGTTGATGAAGATGGGGAGGGAGACTCTGGCGGAGTTTCGGATTGTTTATGAGCGTTTTGGTGTAGTGGAGGGGATAGTGGAAGTAGGTGAAATGCGTGAAGTATTTACATTGAAGTGAAGATATACAGTCGGAATGACAAATGAATGAGCTCAACCCAACACTCCCGACATTCCGTGATCGATCGGGATACATGTCCCGTTGATGATCTCTGCACCAGGACCACAGGAGATAGACAGACACAGCTCAGCAACGCGATTGATGTCGCACATCGGTGCCGCAGCAGCAGTCATGAGAGCAACAGCCTTGTCCTTCCCTTCCAGGTTGATATTGGACATGAACGCGTCTGTGATGTTCGTCTCCATGCCACCCATCATCAACGCATTGCATCGGATTCCCTTATTGCCGTAGTACGAAGCCGTGTTCTTGGTCAAGCCAACAAGGCCGTGCTTGCTAGCGGTATACGCGGCACCTGTACTTGTCAGTCAATCGACCCAGGCAAAAGAAGCCAATGAGCAAAAGACATACCCGCCATAAATCCTGCCTTCCCAGCAATGGAGACGATGTTGACGATACTTCCATTGACTACATCCTGAGCAAGCATATTCCGAACGGCCAGCTTGCTCAACAGGAAAGGCGCAGTCAAATTCACAGCCATGACCTTGTCCCACAGCTTCTCATCCAGATCACCGACAGCATCGAATTGATCCATGATTCCGGCATTGTTGATGAGAATATCAAGCTTTTGGAAATTCGCGACAATCTCGTCGAAAAGGGCTTGCACCTCTGTCGCAGAGGCGATGTCTGTCTTGATGACCTTGAGTCTTGCATCGCCGCTGGGTCCGGCAAGATCCAGCGACGTCTGACGGAGTCGCTCCTCGTTGATGTCGCAGACGACCACGTTGGCTCCGGCGGAGTAGAACCGGGTAGCAATAGCTTTGCCTAGGCCACCGGCGCCACCGGTGACGAGGCAAGTTTTCCCAGTGAGGTCGATGGACATGGTGGTTGTTGGGCTCTGGATTTGAAGTTCTCGTCGGTAACGGTCAGGGGACATCCATGCCATTTATAGTTCGAGCCTTAACAGCCATATCCACATGGCTTGACCGCTGGAACGCAAGCAGCCGTTTCGCCTCAAGGGGCCATGCTGTGGGTGCGTATAGGCAAAGGCGTAACGGCCCGGATACTGTTGTTCGGGGAATCCGAGCGGACCGCTTGTCGTATTTGCGTATTCGGCGGGTTGTGTGGGGTCAGGGGACCAAGGGAAATGCCGCGGCCTTTTTATATAGACAGTCTGCCGCCGTATATTGCGTATTTCGTATAGGGTACGATTAATTAGCAGCAGGTGTGTATCTGAGGTTTGTGGCCGCCGAGAGACACGTCGTTGATCCGTCGGATGCGAGAATCGCTTAGGTTCCTCGTGCCGGTCCAAATATATCATGAGGGGCTTTGGTCTTCACGGACTGAAAAGCTCACATCATGGAAGTTGAGTTTCATGAGTCTGCCTCAACACTCTACCTGGTTAAATCATCAAGCTTCAACTCCGACTATAGGACATGGTCAACTGATCACTAACCTCCAATGACTTGGTATTGATCAACCTGGACCCAACTCCATGGTAGTAAATTGACGTGTCCGAAGGCATGGGAAGAGAAAGGAAGGACAGACAATAGCAGAAGACAGAGGGGGAGAACAGACCAGTTCAGAAGAGAGGATGAGGCTGAAGAGTCACATGTCCATATCTCGTCGTCCTTCCCTTTTCTTTACCAACTTCTCCACCTCCAACTAACTTCAACTTCAGAACTACGTCCTCCAATCGCCACAATGACATTCCGAAACTCCCCACGGCACAAATCCTTATTACTCACATTTCATTATCCCAGTTGCCTTTGATAAGCTTATCATCTCGGGATGGCTTATGACAAATTGGCATGACTGGAGACAGCTGCTCGCTCTGTCTCGCTGGTGGTCTCCCCAGCTTTTTCTGGGCGAATGTGCTCCACCGGCCATCGCGCAGACCTTCTCGATTTGGCAATGCTCGCTGTGTCTGCTTATCTTATCGCTACCCCGGCTATCGCTTCCCCGGTTCCTCGATGCCTGCAGAATGCATCTATGACCCTATCGCTCATAGTCCGAGGTGCCCATCCCCCTCTTCTAGCATGGCAATAAATACCCCCCAACTGGTGGCGGCTGCCGCGATGAACTCAATTGTAGACTTGTTGTTGCTTTTCGACTCTGTTCCCAATAATGGCGGTATCAGAAGATGAGATCCAGCCCGTGGGCCCTCTTACGACAGGGGAGGATGTGAGATTGGAGCATCTGGGCTATGAGCAGGGTATGTTGACTGGACTGGGGCCCGTGAAAGTGTGCTAATTTCCGCAGAGCTCAAACGGTCATTTGGCCTCCTGGGTATGATCGGATTCAGTTTCAGCGTCGTCACCTCGTAAGCCATTCCCATCGAGATATAGAGCCCATTGTGCTGACTCTGCCTCAAGATGGACCGCATTAAGTGGTGTCTTCATCGTTGGCGTCACGTCGGGCGGGCCCCCAGTTATGGTCTTTAGTTTCATTGGTGTCAGTCTTCTTACCCTAGCCGTCGCCATCCCCATGGCCGAAATGTGTTCGATGTATCCAGTGGCTGGAGGCCAATACTCGTGGGTGGCCGCCTTGGCTCCCCCCAAAATTTCCCGGGAGTTATCATACATTACTGGATGGTTCATGCTGATAGGTATGACTCCAACAACATTCGCACTGTAAGCGCTGAGCAAAACTCACCAGATACCTACTAGGACTGCTCGCAATGGGCGCAACGAACAATTCCATCGCCGCACAGTTCGTACTCGGAATGGCAAACCTCGTCTTCCCATCCTACGAGATCCAGCGCTGGCAAACCGTCTTAGTAGCCTACCTCGTGGCCATCCTTGCTGCTGTTATCAACATCTGGGGGCCCCATCTGCTAAACCGGCTCGCTCGTTTCATTCTTGTCTGGAATATAACCGCTTTCTTCATCACTGTCGTCGTCCTCCTGGCGACAAATGACCATAAGCAGTCTGCATCTTTTGTCTTTGTCGAGTTCCAGAATTTTGCCGGCTGGGACCGGGCAATGGCAGCCATTGTAGGCATCCTACAGGCCTGCTTCGGTATGTGCTGCTACGACGCCCCCTCACACATGACCGAGGAAATGAAATCCGCCTCCAAGCAAGCACCGCAAGCAATCATAATGTCCGTTGTCCTTGGCGCCGTCACCGGCTTTGCTTTCCTTCTAGTACTCTGCTTCTGCATTGGTGATATCGCCACCACTCAGAACTCCCCTACCGGAGTGCCTGTCATCCAGATCTTTTACGACTCAACTGGTAGCAAAGTGGCTGCCTGCTTCTTGGCCAGCATGATTGCTGTAATAGTTATTGTCGCAGGGAACAACATCCTTGCAGAGGGCTCCCGCTGTGTCTACGCCTTCGCCCGCGACAACGGCCTCCCGTTCAGCAAATTCCTCGCCAAAGTCGACAAAAAGCGCCAGGTCCCCATCAATGCCGTCCTGCTCACCCTGGTCGTTCAGCTCGCATTGGATGCAATTGACTTTGGCACCTCGACAGGCTTCGAGACCGTCATTGCCATTTCCACTGAGGGATTCTGTAGGTCTCTCCACATATATCCCCCAATAATAAATAGCAAACACATAACTAACAGAGTATTAGATTTATCCTACGCAATGGCCCTTGGAAGTCGCCTGCTAGGCTATGTGACCAACCACCGACGTACCCTTACGGGCCCATTCGCGCTACCCACCTCAATGTCTATTAGTCTGAACGTGCTTGGGCTGCTGTTCTTGCTGTTTGCGTCCATCACGTTCAACTTTCCCGAGTCGTTCCCGGTGACGAAGGACTCGATGAATTACACCAGTGCTGCGATTGGAGTGATTGCAGTGATTAGCGTGGCGACATGGGTAGTGACGGGGCGAAAGCATTTCACAGGCCCAGGGGCGTGGGACGGAAGTGACAGTAGGGTTACAGAGGGGAAAGTGGTTGAGTTGAACGAGGAGCAAGAGACTGAGATAGAGAAGAAGGGATGAACATCCTCTGGGATGATTTCTCTTGTATGTAGATTATGTGCAGAAATTATGTGCGCAATATACCCATCCATGTACATACTTCAGATCATATGAATTCCAGACACACATTCACAGTACAACCCACAAACAATACCGAGTAACCTGGAAAAAGGTTACTCATCACTCCTAACCGGCTGCGCAACCATCAGCGCCAGCAACGAATGGGCCACCTCCGCCGCCGCAAGCGTGGTCGTCTCCCCGGCTGTGTCATAAATCGGGGCGACCTCCACCACGTCCGCCCCGATAACAGGCATCCCACGCAGCGCGTCAAGAATGGTCAGGAGTTCACGCGTAGTAAATCCACCTGGCTCTGCAGTGCCGGTTGCTATACATTATTCATCACACATAGTAATCAGCCTCTCTCCATTCCTCTTTTTTTTATTTTCTTGCAAGAAGCGTAACAACAGGGGAAATTGGGATAGGCTCACCTGGTGCATAAGCCGGGTCCAGCACATCAATATCAACCGAGATATAGACTCTGCTATCCCCGACGCGGGATTTGATTTGCTCTACGAGGCCGGAGACGCCGAGTCGGTCGAGGTCACGGGCGGTGATGATCTCAAAGCCGCAGCGGAGGTCGTTTCGGATGTCGCCTTTTGGTCGGACTACGGGGGCACGGATTCCGACGTGGATGGAGGTGTTTCGGATTAGGCCCTGTTATGGATTTAGTTTGTTGTTGGGGTGGGATGAGGTAGTGAGAGATGGTGTGGTTATAGTATACCTCTTCGTGGGCGAGGTGGAGGAATGTGCCGTGGTTGACGCCTCTGTAGCGAGTAAGTGTTAGTATAATGGGAGTTGGTTGAGGATGAGTTGCATACGCGTAGTGAGAGACTCCTCCACCTGTATAAGAGGTTTGTTAGTTATACATATATACTATGGGGGAGAGTTAGCGTACCTAGCACTTTGGGGTCCCATGTATCTAAGAACGAGCTTGTCAGTGTTGTTATATATATGGAGTGTTTGAGGTGTGGATTTGGCATACCAATATGACTGTCAAAGTGAATCACTGAAACAGGGCCCCATTTCTCGTACGTCGACCGCAGAGCAGACAAAGTCGTGGTGTGATCTCCACCTAGGGTGATGATACGGGGAATTTGGCTGAAATGCGTGGTATTGGCACGACGAGACGAGACGACCTGTATCCTCCTACATTAATTAATTGAACATGCAGACTGAGGTAGTAGCTTGCATGCCTTGTGTGCCATATCAAGCTGCTTCAATGCCACGGTATTATCCAACCAGGTCAATGGGGCGTCGCCGCAGTCAACAAGCTTTGCCCAGCTGGCAAAGGCGTTTTCTCCCGTGTAGATGCTCCATCCGCCTAGACGACGGGAGCCGAGTCGAATACCCTTGGGTCCGAATCGAGCCCCGGGGCGAGCCGTGACACCCTACGTGTGCCTATTAATTGCGATCGATGGAAAAGTAGGAGGAGAAACGGCCTACCGTGTCAAAGGGAGCGCCGAGGAAGGCAATGTCATAGTTGTTTAAAGTTGATTCATCGTCCACGAAGCAATTGAGGTAAGGCAGGTTGGCGAAAGTAGTCAGACCTGAAAATTGGCTACCGGTGACGATGTCAATGGTGTCTTCATGAGCGAGAGGATATTGGTGGGAGGAGGGATTATTATGGATGGCAGCCACAGGAGGGAAGACGATATCCCTCGCGTAGGCTGGCAGGATGAGCAGGATAGCAGCTGCAATGAGACGATACATGATGTCTAACACAGAGCAAGTATAGACCCATAGTGGGGAGAGAGACGGGGGGGAATAAAATGACCGGACGATCCGAGTAAGTTATAGTTTGCTGCTAATGAAGCTAGCCAAGGGCAGCTCTTATCGGAGGTGGACCAGAAAAGCAGTTCCATGCGAAGAAAGCTCCACAGCTGCAGCCAAGAGAAAGGGTCCAGCGCGAGCGGGTTCATATCATTGATGACCGAGTGCATGATTATTCATAGCTAGATAATAATGTTGTTCTTATGGGACCGGGATGGATGATGGCGATGAGGGGACGGCAGATGGCGATCGCTGAATCTCGTGCGGAGGAACCCCACTTTCATTTTTCGCATCGCTTCGTCTTTCGCGTCATCGCCGCAGTCCCATCCACCCTCCATCCTCAATTGCTTCATCGCTGATCGATAGACGAGCGCAGTATCATAATGGTATAGTCTCTTTTCCAGCTGTAGCACATGTTCCTTCGAGTCATGGAATATCCGTCCACTAACATCCCCCCACCAGCCTCACGCAGACTCCTCTTACTTCGGCGCCGGCAATGGCTCCAAATCCGAAGTCTACACCCAGGTCCTAGAGCAAGCTCGGGGTCTGGTATACGACCAGCGCAATTGGGTACGATCTTCTTACCTCTAACTCCTATCTCTCCCATATCCAATTCACCAGCTAACCAACCACTTCTCCCACCGCCAACAGGTCAGGTAAGAACAACTTCAACTATCGCGCCCCCTCTCACCCAAAGAGCACAGCAACCTAACCCTCTCCAAACCAATACAGTAATTTCTCCAACGTCGCCTCCCTCCTCTGGCACGCCTACGCTGCTCTCCCCGCCCCCTCCTCCTCCGTCAACTGGGCCGGCTTCTACATCCGCCAGGACAAGTTCCCCGTCCTCGGCGCACCTTTGGAAGAGGACAGCAAAAAGAAGCCCGTCCTCCTTCTCGGTCCATTCCAGGGCCGTCCGGCATGTCAGGAGATTCGCTTCGGGCGGGGCGTGTGCGGAACGGCAGCTGAGAAGCGCGAGACGGTCGTCGTGCCGGATGTGTTGAACTTCCCGGGCCATATTGCGTGCGATGCGAGCAGCCGGAGTGAGATTGTGGTGCCGATTTTGAGCAAGGGGGAGGTGAGTACTGGATCTATGTTATCTGTATCTAATCTAGTGGATGATGGCTGATGGTGTATGTTGGGCAGACTGTTGCGATTATCGATATTGATTGTGCGGAGCCGGATGGATTTGATGATGAGGATAAAAAATATCTGGAGGAGTTGGCTGCGCTGCTGGCGGAGTGCTGTGATTGGTGATTGGTGATTGGTACTAGTACTACTGAGATTGATGTGGTGTGTTTATAGATCTGTGGCTGAGGATGGATGGTATGGTGTAATGATATATATAGATGGACGAGTAATGATACTTGGAGTGATTGAAGATGAAGACAG
The DNA here is from genome assembly GCF_000002855.4 of Aspergillus niger. Taxonomy (NCBI): domain Eukaryota; kingdom Fungi; phylum Ascomycota; class Eurotiomycetes; order Eurotiales; family Aspergillaceae; genus Aspergillus; species Aspergillus niger. The sequence goes on from NT_166520.1 coordinate 1,130,283, forward strand.
TAACCATGATAAAATTGTATACCCCCAGTGCGAGATTGCAATCTCCCGGGCATTCAGTTCTTCAATTTCTATCGCAACTAGTGTGCCAAATATAACCGTCTAACGCCTGTGCATCCATCGCTGGGGTCTCACGGACTCGGATGTGCCTTCCCAATATATAAAACCAAATATAGCGTTCTAATCAAGGCCCGCTATGGCAACCAAACATATCCAAAAAGTCTATTAGGCGTCGCTGTAAACCGAATAAAGAAAAACGAAAGTGTATGTGTGCCGCTGTTCCATGGAACGAGAAAAGGATGCGCGTGCGCCAACCAGTGTCGCTCGTGGAATGAACAATATAAAATGTGTATCCGAACTGACGGGAACAATAGAAGAAAACTTAAGCATAACCCCAGAAGAATGGGGTAGGTGAGAACGGGGGGACGGCACCCGGGGAAATGAACAGCCTAGGTGCTGAACATGCTCATTTGCCGCTTCAGAGGGCTGATAGACCCTGCATCGCCATCCTCACTGACCCCCAAGCCACTGTCCGTGCCAGTTAGCCCGGCATCGGTATCGATGTCCCACTCGGTGTCTTCATCATCCTCGGTGGCTTCGAGGCCCGCATCTGAAGAGCTGTGCCAGCTCTTCTGCACGGCACCGCGTGTATTCCACCGCAGCGCTCGCTGAACGCTCTGGAACCACTCTCCACTACCCGCCACGACGGTCGGGAAGGGGTATTGACTTGCTTCGACGGTAACATAGTCGCCTTGGCGAAGTTCCACACGACCCTTGCCATCGAACGAGCAGTACGCGGTCGACCGCGACCCGGCGGGAACGGCAATACGAAGTAGCAGGGTATCGGAGAGAACCATGGGACGGAAAGAAAGTGTATGGGGACAAATGGGGGTAAGAAGAATGCCGGGAATAGAGGGGTGAATCAAGGAACCGCCAGCGGAAAGAGAGTATGCCGTGGAACCTGAGACCACATGTCAGTCGGTGATTTGAAAATCAGTCTGTTGTTTTTGCGGGTCACACGTACCGGTAGGAGTAGAGAAAATGCACCCGTCCGCTTGCACCACGGTGAGCAGATCATTATCTGCGTACAGTTCAAGGTTTGACACGTATGGTGACGGCCCTCGATCAATCACGAGCTCGTTCAACACCTCAAACTGCTCCCCTTCCTCCACGGCGCCCGCCTCGGCGCCCTTGCTGCGGTCTTTACGGAAAACTGTACAAGTAAAGCGCATCCGCAAATTCACTCGCATACCTACATCACCCATGACCGCATTCAGGTGAGACTTGTAATTCTCAAACTCGAAATTCGTCAGGAACCCTAGGCTTCCCAGAGAAAAGCAGAGGACCGGGGGGACGATGCGCTGGAAGAGCCAGGATGTGAAAAGCACGGTCCCATCCCCTCCTAATGTGAGGACCAAATCGAATTTCTCGGGAGCTGTCCAGCAGAGATCGGGGGTCCAGTAGTGCAGCATCTCCTTGAACCGGGGTTCCTTCTCCAGGAGCCCCGGTGCATCGAATCTTCGTGAGTTCCGAAGTTTAGCGTCTACGTAGACGTTCACACCCAAATCGTTGCCGTAGCGAGGGGTGGAGAGGAGCCATTCCGCCAATTCGCGGGTCAGATGCACCAGGCTATTATCGCGTGCTTTGGTGACGATCATAACATTCTTGACAGCGCGTTTGATTGGCCTACGCTGCAATTGCTTCGACACCTCTCGGACACCAGTCGCTGTCTGTACCAGGCGGGAATGCGATAGCCACTCGTCGTCCGCAATCTCTTCCAATACCTTCTGAATATTTACGGCGTCATCGAAACGCTGGTGGAAGAAGCATGGTGACTGCATAACCAACCGGGCTGTCGCGGGAGAACGGTCCAGGTAGGTCCCTAGCTGAATATTGGACAGAGCTGCAGAGAGCATCTGTGACGAGGAATTGCTGGAGTTGCGCTCCGTTTCTTCCGAGGAGGTAGGGTTCGTGTTGAGAAGCCCCAAAGAGGCCGCCAGCGGCATGTTTGGGCTTTGGTGGTTGCACATGGATGGTCGTGATGCGAGAGCTTTGAGAAGGGTTTGGCGAGGAATTGAATCGTTAGACAACGCGTTCCGATGATGGCCCGCTAGAGAGGCCGTCTGCCGGCGTGGCAGGAAGGACGAGGTGAAAGAGGGACCAGCGGCACCCTCACGAGGAAGATCAGGTTTCTGAAGTGAGCCGAGACCCAGATTGGGAGACTCGGGAGCCGAGTCGGCTGCGTGGATATCGTTTGTCGTGTGAGAAGGATCTATGTGCAAGGCATAGTCGCGGAGGAGCGATGCTCCCACAGTGGCCGAGCGATGAGGAGGAGGAGGGCGCACCGGAGGATCTGATAGTGGTGGGGCCGCGGAGGACGGCGGTGGTGGTGGTGATGAGGGCAAAGATATTGAGGGCGACGGCAGAGGGCCGGTCGCGGGCAGCGGATCGGAGGACGAGGCAGAAGAAGGGTTCATCGAGCCATGGTCAAGTGGGGAGGACGCCATGGACAGATATAGAAATATGACAGATTGTGCGATGCAGGAGCTGGTTGGCTCAGTATCAGTCAGACGGGGTACACAGAGCAAAATAAAATAAAAAATAAACGAAGGGGGCCTCGATAGGTAATGATGGAATATGCTGGAGACGGAATGGAAAAACGCCGGGGGGGAAGGATGGGAGTAACAAACTCGGATGTAACGGGGTTTGGGTGGGCGCCTGTCCAGCGTAATCCACTTCAAGGTTCACGGCGGGCCCTGGCCATTGGTCAGGGTAAATACTCTCTCTGGTCGCATCCACCGGCATTGTAGTCTAGTCTTCTGGTCGAACTTCGATAGGCTTCCACTTCCTTATTAATGGGAGTTCAAGAGCGGGTGACTGTCATCATTGAAGCCGGGGTTAGTTGTCTTTTTCCCCCCGGTTCTAGTGCGGGTGGCAGTTAACTCCGCAACAGACACTCCGGGCTGGAGTGGCAGTAGTAGTACTAGAGTCACCAACATCTACTACCCAATCAGCAAGCTGACCCAAATTCTAAAAGGCCATGGAACGCACAATATAGAAGAGAAAGTACTTACTACTACTACTACTCCATAGCTGTTGGGGAAATCATGACGTGGGTTATTCCGAGGCTGACGGAAAAAGTAATGTGGGAGGGGAATTCTGGGTAACTAATGGAGAGAGAGGATGCATACTTAGTTAGTCAGTCCGACTGGAGTTAACTAACTAACTAGTTGACTAGTTGTGAGTTAGTCTCGTGTGTGTAAAGTTGTAAGGTATGCGCCTGCTCGCCCGTATTACTTTCATGAATGATTACTTATTTACCGAACCAATTCCCCTCCCTGCCCTTTCATTGTTCCACCCTCCATTGCCTGAAGAGGCCGATCGCACATAACAGGTGCAAGGGAGCCAGCATCACACTGTGCAATGGACTTACTAATCTGATTGATCCATCATATTCTATTCCTTTTGGCTGTGCAGATCGGCGCATGCCTCGGTCTCTCTCCTTTTCAATGGATGTCTCTCATCATAGATTACGAGCGATTACACGTTGCAGAACGCAGGGATGGGGGGTGGCCTACAGTACTCAAGTTCACTAATGGTCTTCGTTCCACAGATCCTTGAATTTTTCCCAACTTCATTCGCATAGCTCTCTAGGAGTAGAATGGTCACTTTCTATTAATATCCGGTATATTGCAGCAGTCCCCATGTGGCTGGAGCTGGGGGTTTCGCCTGGCCTTATCGCTGGGAATGTAACTCTTCCGAGACTTCTAACTGATGGTGGTGGTTGGCTCCTTGCACGCACGTCCCTCGTCGTGATCCTGTTAGATGGCTTTTTTTCGGTTCCTGCGACGAAATTCTCCCCGGCCATCCCTTGTGTCCTTCTCTTAGCCTGCATACCAGCCAGTAGAATATCGTCTATAATAATCCTTCTACACTCGTCCAGAAAGTCTCATGCACATGGGCCCGCGTGCGGTGAAAAAGCTTCCTTCGTGTGCAAGGGGCATGTGTAAAAGCCACCTGGGAACACTGGCGATAGAAGGGACGGCAATTCGTGGGAGCGACCGCTCGCTGGCTGTGACCGCCCGTCGCGACTGAATTTACTTAGCTGCCGTGGCATCCGCGGGCTAATCAAGCAGCATCAATCTTCCAGGCGTAGTCACGGTGGATCTGATCTTCAATAGACTCGCGCATGATCCCCTCCAGGGGCTGACCATCTACATCCTCAACCATGGCAGTGTCCCCATCAGTGCCAACAGCCGGTGTGCCATGACAGATTGCCGACGCGCGCTGGTGGACCCTTTCCCATGTCTCAAAGTCAAAGGCCCCTGAGCTCTCATTTAGCAGCAGATGGCCCTTGGATGAGAACGCTAGGGCGTGCAGGGACTTGGCTGTGGCTGCCTGTTCGGTCGACGGTTCCCGGGTGATGTCGCCCGACGCGCTTACGGCCAGAACAGTCGCAGAGAAGGTCATGGAAAGAGGAACAGCGGCTGATAGCAAGGCAAGAAGGGCGGTATGAAGCAGCGCGGGCAGAAGGGTCAGATACTATTATAGAATTTCAAGACACTGAGTTAGCCACCAGAGCGACGCCAGCTGAACAGAGGTTGTCCACTTATCGCCAATTCATAGGATACGTACCGACTCTCCTCTTCCTACACTCCCGCCGCCGACGATGGCTAGCGTGACCACAACACCACGCCGGGGGTAGCCCCTCTCGCGTCCCAAGATCAACCTTCCGAGGACTCCCTTGATGATTCCCTCCACGTACCGTTCCCCAACACCAGCAGGCGCAGTACCCGGTTTAACGAATACTTCCACGGTCGCTTCTTCGGGCTTCAAGGCATCTCGGCGTCCAGGAAGCTCGACAGGTGCATTGACAGAGCCCAGAATATTGGATCCGGTCGAGGGACACAGATAGGAAGCCGAGCCATCGGCGCGAGCAAGAGGAGTAAGGGTTGCAGTGGGCCCGACCATGATGACGCGTGAGATATGTGAAAAGTTGGAAAGTATGTAAGAAAAAAAAGACAAGGTAAAAACAAGATCAATGAATGAATGGAGGATAGTTGATTAGAAGTGTCGCGACTTGAGGAACAGAGGTGATACTCTGGACCCGAGAGCTTCCAAGGTCGCCTTGGGAAATTTTTGGCCGCGGAGTCTGCCGAGTGCAGGCCAGCTTGTGATTGGTGGACCCTTTCCCAGCCCACTGTATGTAGTAGTACTAGTAGTACTGAGTAAGTACAGTGGTAGTACTGTTTTTTCGAATAGATAGCTAGGTAGTTCGTAGTATTTGGCTGAACATAATGCAGTAAAGACAATTCTCCATGGTCTCACTTGAGAATATGTGTCTGGCTAGATACTCTCGAAATCATTAGTACCTTCGAAACGCATCATGACTTTTCGGATCAATGACACAGACCTTCCGTCAAACAGCGGATGTAGAGTCTCGCTACTACTAGTAGTATTTGTTGCAGTCAGAAGTCATCCTGCTGCTGCTTTGATCACCTCAATGTGTGAACCATTAAAATCGCTTGCTTGATAGAAGTAAATACTTCACTTTCACGTGATGTATCGACAGTGAAGGTAGGCCACTAATCCAATGGGAGAACTCGACAGTTTAATTTCATTATACGGTGGGATAGATTCACGAGGCTCCATGCTTGGGCTGCGTACGTCCTCTGGTGTTAAGAGGAACATATGTATGATGTGCCGATGATAGTGAGATTCTTCTTCGTCTTCTTTCTCTTCTAGTACATTCTCTTGATCGGAACTAATCAATGAGATTGTTTCTTGTAAGCTCGTTTACCCCCTCTGTCAGCCGGAAGGATCGCTTCGGACACCGACTCAAAAGCCGGACTGTGTGCGACCGAGAGCTTTCAGGTGAAGATATCAATTACTAGCTATCTTTAGGCGCACTTGGGGAGTTGCTTTCCAACAACTGCTAAGGATGCTATTCTGTCTTCGATAATGAACCATCGCCGAAGAATACAATTCAAGGCAAGGGGAGGGGGGCAAGGGCTCAACGAACGACATCCGTGTTGCACATTCCTATTGCTTTTCTACTCGGGTATATTGCTGTTACACACCGATGGCATGCTTTCCGGCAGTCTACTGTTCCGATAAGTTCAGCCCGAATCACAGGCGATGAGAGGATGTGAGTAACTTCTCCGGGATTGCCCCCGCAGTGGACCTGGAATCATCGCCTCGCCGGGGCACTGATTGTATTCATGATTATTGTATTATTTCACGGCTTGGAAGCCGAGATCATATAACCCGACCCCCCAGAGATAGATACTCCGCGTCCGATAGTACCAGGAATGGCATTTAGCATCAGCATACCTTGTTTTTAAAGCCGCGGTGCCCATCGGGCCTTGCTTATGCTGGCATCTGCACCTGTAGTGGGGACGGCCTCTCTATCACGCTGCATGTTATCCCTCCTTCGATTTATTCTTCTTACATCTCCTCCTTTCGAGTCTACCTCTCGGCGAACCTGCAACAATGCCCCGAATCCTCTGCCTGCATGGGAAAGGCACCAGTGGTGCCATCTTCAAGTCCCAAACGTGTCGGTTATGCGACCACTCCCCATTTCAGTTACCTCTCAGCTGACTTCACTTGGTTTCCTTAGCTGCGCTGCGCGCTCGATTATCTGACTTGCAAATCGACTTTGAGTTTGTCGATGGATTTTATACATCTGATCCGGCTCCAGGGATTGACCTTTTCTATCCACCTCCTTATTACTCCTTCTGGGAGCAAGACAATATCGAAGCCGTTTTCCATAGTCGAGACTGGCTCGTGAACTACCTAAGAACCAATGGCCCTTACGATGCCCTCATGATGTTTTCACAAGGATGCGCTGTCGGCTCATCCACCGCCCTCCTTCAGTTGCTCGAAGAGCCAAATCAACCCTTGCCCTTCAAAGCTGCCATCTTCATCTGCGCGGGAGTGCCGCTACGCGTGCTGGAAAGGGTGGGGTATAAAATTGCCCCCGAGGTCTGGGACAAGGACATCGTGACCCGGAAGGCACTAGCAGCACAGGCCGACTCCTCAGCGATCTTGTCACAGGGCTCGATGCGTTGGCAGGGGGAGAAGGGGCCCAGGGCGTCTGAGGCGGATGTCCGGAAGGAAATCGCGCCTTCAAACGTCCAGATTGATATCCCAACGGTGCATATATACGGTGATAAGGACCCACGATGGTCCGCTGGCATTCAGCTGTCCCAGGCGTGTAACGCAGGCAAGAGGAAGATGTATAATCACGGTGGGGGGCACGAAGTTCCTCGTACGAATGAGGTGACTACGAGTATGGCAGAGTTGGTTAGATGGGCATTGCGAGAGGGCGCCGTGATTTGACGAGAACCTGGCCCGCGTTGACTGTTACAGAATTCGATTCAAAGAATCGCTCTCATCTAGATACTGCTATAGAGTTCTTCCTAATTAACTTTGAAAACACTGTCTTGCATACGGCAACACGTGGGCCAATATGGGGAGTATAGATACGTATCATGGTCAAAAGAGCCTAAACAGCATCAGGGGCATGCGAAACAACCTCCAATGAGCGACCCAGCCTAGTGATTGAATGCCCTCCTGCATACTGTATATCCTATTTTGGAGATACAGTCTCATTTCGCTACTGCCTTACCACTAAGCCGTCCAGGTTTCCAAGTTCTTGGTTGGTCTCGTGATCATAGGCCCAAGTCGCCTTCGCTTGACGATCGAACCGGACTTGGTTTTTCTTCCACATCAGCACAACCGCAAACAGCTGGGCCACACCGCAAGCCCCGACTGCGTACATCTGGTGATTATAACCATGTGCATATGCTGTACGGATCGTTTCCTGTACATTCATCGGTAATCCGGAGAGATGGTTCTGGTCTGCAGCAGCGTTGGCGGGCGGAAGATGCCCTTTAACATAATTGATTAATATGCTATTCACCATGGCAATGCCTAGCGAGGCACCCAGCATGCGGGCCTGGAGGGTCAAGCCCATCACAACGGCTATAGATGTCAGTCCACGTTGGTCGGGGAGGGTCCAGCATAAGTGCAGAATCCCAAAATTTATCCGACTGACCTTGATCACGATGTCCGACCACCATCGGAACAGCCATATACAGGGCCGCGATGGATATTCCGGTGCCCAGACCAGTTACAGCCATGTATCCATACTCGCCCGGCCAGGCATTCACGGTGGCCGGCACGGAAGACAGCAGGAAGGCCCCCACTATCTGTAGCACGGACCCAGCCAATGTCAGATAGACGAACGGGGTTCCCAGCCGACCGGCCAGGACAGTGCAGCATAATGCCCCCGCCGGGGAGCCCACCCCAAAGGCGAGAACCCTCAAGCCCGCCTCTATTGGGGTGAAGTTATTGACGGTCTGGAATTTTTGGGGGAGCTCGATGTATAGTATAGTGATTGCAGGCCCGGTCAGGAAGAAGCCACTGCGGGAACGTCAAATTCTCATGTCTGCGACTAGCCAGGACAACTCGAAAGACTCTTGCAGGACGGAGCGGGGAAGCTTCCACTAACATGATGATTCCCAACACCACTCTGCTTCTGAACAACCGCCATGGCAACATGGGTTCCATGCGCACGTGCTTTCGGCTGCTGAGGATCCACTCCCAACCCAGAAAGGCCACCAGAAGGACGCCCGAGCTGGCCAAACACCCAATGATAATCCCGGATGACCAGGCATATCGAACGTTGGCTTCCTCCAAAGCGGCCACTAATAGCATCGAAAACGATAACAGAAGTAGGTATCCCAATAGGTCGGCCTGAGTTAGGAATTCATGCAGTTGGGTCCGTACAGGACGACTCCTGATCCTCCCACTAAAGTGCCTCGGAGCGAGCAGGAAGAGCGTAATCCACGCCCATCCTCCCGCAGGGACGCTAAAGACAAACCATTAGGAATAGAGCGACATAACAGGAAGGAGTCTAGTTTACGATCTTACTTGAAGAGAAAAACCCAGCGCCACGAGCCAGAACTGCTAATGCCACCTCCGATCAGCGATCCCAAGATGAGGGCGAAAGTCAACACGCTGGAGCCGACGGCGCTGGCAATCGCATATTTGTTCGGAGGCACGATGCGCACTAGGCTATATAGTCCAAGCGTGAAAAGTCCGGAGCCGCCGATTCCCTGAAAAGCACGGCAGATAATGCTTTTTGCCTCTGGTCAGCAAAGTCCGATGCGCTCGAATCCGGCTAGCGGAAGCTGGCTTACAGTTGGTTGATGCTTTGGGCGGCACCACAGCCCCCGGAAAAAGCAATGAATAGGAGAAGAGAGCTCAATAAGGTTGGTTTGTGACCAAAAGTGACAGCGCATTTAGACCAAGGGGCGAGAAATCCGGTGTAGGTTAAGAGGTACGACGTGATGACCCACGTACTTTGATTGCCTCGTCCAAGGTGTTCGTTGATGGTGACAAGCGATGTGCTGATTACTGTGATCTCAGCTGTAGCTAAGAAGAGACCCAGCGCGACACTACCGCGCGATAAGCTGACTTAGAATGCGTTCTGCTAATCTCGGTCGGAGAAATGATTGCGCCCGCTTACCTGGCCCCTACAGTCCATAGTCGAAGCCCATGCAAATATTCCGATGGGCTACTCTGCGCCTGAAGCTCAAATCCCGAATGGTTGGTATTGTCTTTGTGAGTAGCTTCGGGCCTTGACAATAACGACTCTGGGGTCACTGCTGGTAGATTGATCAACTCGGTTTTCGAGCCATGCAACTCAAAACTGCCCATGGTTCTGGGTGAAGGAAGCCCCACTCAATCGACTAGAGAGACGCCGAAAGTGATCTGTCTTGACGCGATCAATAGTGGATGTGCGTCTTATCATTAATATGTGCCAGTCCCTTTGGCCACAATATTTGACTATGTCCCAGCCCCCACTGATTAAGAGCCAGAGGAGATCTACAGCACTTTCCTTTTCGGCAGTTTCATACGGAAAAGAACATCTTTGTAGCTATGTTGATCAAGTTCAGCCATCAATGCAATACGCAATACTTGGTTGCTCCGACCCCGCGGAACTACAGAGTATGTGGGCTAAAGGAGGAACTAATTTAGGTTGAGGGGTGTGGGTACAAGCACGAAGAACCCTGAAAGTTGGCTTCGTCAAATGCTCTGAACTCCTACATTCCCGGCCCCATTGATTAACTACATAGTGTGGAGATCAACATAGCGCCGCTCCCTTGGGGGTCACCAAGTGCATCAGTGATTGGATGCTGTCTCAACTGCCCTGCGAATAACATTGACGGCTTGGGTCACATCTTCCATTGACCCTCCGCCGGGAACTTCGTGCCCTCGACCGTGAACATACACCCATCTCACCTCAGCCTTGCAAACACTATTTGACGTGGCTACCCGGCTGGCTGGCTCGTCTAGTGAGCCCCAGATGTGGGCCGTTGGGATTGGAATAATGCCTTTGGTGGCTTCGAGATCCACGGTCATCACACGACCTTTCTGAAGAGCTTCATAATCAAGAGGGGGATGGGTGATCGAAAGGATAATTGCAAATTTGAATGGCATCTCAGCCTGAGGATCGCGCTTGGCAAGATGAATCAGGTACGTGAGGATCATCGTGCCTGCTTGGCTGAATGCGATAACCCCATCATAGCGCCCCTCGTCGAGAAGGTAGTCTTCCAAATAATGATAAGCCGCAAATCCGGTTTGGGGATTGTGCTCATCGAAGTAGGCGTACACTGGTTCGTCCTTCCAAGCCACCACATCAATACCTGTGCCAAGCTACATTTAGCCGACTCCTTCGCGAGGGGTCTGTTCTCCGGCCACTGTACCTGGTTGCATCTTGGAAGGAATGGTTCCTTCAACAAAATCATAAATATGATTGTCGCCTAGTTCATACCGAATGGCAGCTGTCTGGATCTCGAATATCTTTGATGTTGCAGAGTATCGATTAGCAGAAGGTCGCATGGAGCTGATATCGCTAGCTAGGGTCAATACTTACTCGGGAATTGGTACCCGCCCCATGTAGACTATCGAAATGTCAGCATCAAGAAAGTAAAGTTGACAGCAGCTTTCACAGCAGCATTACCAGAGAATGCGCATTCTGCAGGGTCTAAGACAATGTGAATAATGCTGAGGGTCCTTACCCTGAGCAAATGGACTGGCGCATCAATTTATCCCCGCGGACTTTGGGTCTCTGGCATTCTACGGAGGGCTGCACACATTCCTCTGTGAGCAAGATTCCGGACTAACACCTAGCTGCATGAATCTAGTACTCCTATCATATTTTAGGAACCCAACCAGTTCCAATAATATTCCGTCAACAAATTGCTTTTGCTGAATGGTCTTCAGACTATGCCTACATGCACGGGCATTTGTCAGGCCTCACTGACACACAGTCTTCCGGCCAAGAGCATCGATGGCGGGGCTATAAAGTTCGCCTTGGGAGCTAATATTCACTAGCCATCCTCTGGCCTTGCTCATGGCGGTGATCTTTGATGCTTGCCGAAAAAGGCCATTTGAGTAGGTGAAGCCCGAACTCAAGGATTTAGAGCTTACTAGATAAATGCCTTATAAAACCCTACCTTACCGGCTCTCCGTACCTCAAAATTATCCATATAGTATTGCATCAGAGATGAGCTGTTGGCTGTTGTCCATTTAAACGACGTTTAATATATCTTTATCATGGTAGCCTTTTCCGGAAAGAGGGCCCACGATGCCCCTGGGGAAAACATCCTCGCTCCTTTGGCGGTAGTGGGGATGTCTTTGAAGTTTCCGGAAGATGCTACATCCCCAGAAGCATTTTGGAAAATGCTGGTTGAAGGCCGATGTGTTTCTACGGAGTTTCCCAGCAATAGAATGAACATTGACGCCCATCACGACGCTGAACGAGGCCGACTCCATAGTATTTCTTGCCGAGGAGCGCACTTCCTGAAGGAGGACCTCGGTCTTTTCGACGCCCCATTCTTTGGGATTACTGATACTGATGCAAAGGCTATGGACCCCCAGCAGCGCCTTGCGTTAGAGACAGTTTACCGTGCGCTGGAGAATGCCGGGCTTCCGATCGAGCAAGTTGCAGGCTCAAAGACAAGCGTATTTGCGGGCTCCTTTTGTAGCGATTACCATATGCTACAGATAAAGGATCCGCTCAACGTGCCCAAGAATGCCACCGCAGGGACTGGTCGGAATATGATTGCGAATCGCATTAGCTGGTTCTATGACTTTTTAGGGCCTAGTGCAACTATTGATACCGCCTGCTCAAGCAGTCTGATGGCGGTGGATCTCGCCTGTCAATCGATATGGGGCGGAGATGCGGCAATGGTCCTTAAATCCCCTACGCTCTCCACCTCGGTCTAGAATAGATTTGCTAACCTCGGTTCGGTAGGGCGTCGCCATTGGCTGTAATATAATCCTGGCTCCAGAGATGACAATTGGCCTAGACAATCTTGGGTTGTTATCGAGAGATAGCCACTCCTATAGCTTCGATAAGAGAGCCAATGGATATGCCAGAGGAGAAGGTGTCGGTGCTGTGGTCATTAAGCGGCTTGATGACGCTATAGCAGATGGAGACTCCGTAAGGGCTGTCATTCGATCGTCCAGCTCGAATCAGGATGGAAGGACGCCTGGAATCCTGCAACCGAGCAAGGACGCACAGGTTCGTTTGATTCGGGACACCTATCAAAAGGCTGGTCTGGACATGGGGGTCACCAGATATTTCGAAGCACATGGAACGGGTAAGACGACACCCCACCTATCGCAGGGACGGATCAGTTGCTTAGTCTCTACTAGGAACACCCATTGGAGATCCTATTGAGGCTCGAGCTATTGGCACGGCATTTCGTTCCTATCGATCAGAGCAAGCGCCTCTACATGTGTATGTATCCGAGCTTCAACACAACATGGTGTCTAATTGGTTCATAGTGGTTCTGTCAAATCCAACATTGGCCATTTGGAAGGGGCAAGTGGGATTGCTGGCTTTATCAAAGCAGTCCTTGTGTTAGAGAAAGGTTTTATTCCACCGAATAGCAACAATCTGCAGCACATAAATCCTCAGATTGATGAGGACTATTTGAGGCTAAAAGTAAGGTTGTCATCGACTATAATAGTTTGTAAGCTAATGGCCATGGCAGATACTAAACAAAGCCATCGTCTGGCCTACTACTGGAATACGACGAGCATCAGTGAGCTCATTCGGCTTTGGTGGAGCCAATAGCCACATTGTGCTTGACGATGCTTACAATTCCCTTCAACTGGGTGGATTCGAGCAAGTTGGACACCAGACTGTGAGAGTGCCTTCATTGGGCCAGGTCAATGGCACGCCACAATTGAACGGCCACCACGATACCGGTGGTACGGATACGTTCAATGACTCCACAATTGCCTGCAAAACGGTTCCGAAACTGGTAGTATGGTCAGCTGCAGACCATGCAGGCATAAAACGTCTTGCAGAAAGCTGGAGCACGTATCTCTCCGATTTGTCAGTCGAAGAGACAGAAGAATACCTGAGAGATCTAGCACATACCTTATGTGATAGGCGAAGCCACTGGGCCTGGAGGACATTTGTTGTTGCTAAACCAGGGGTACTTCTACAAGATCTGACCAGACAGTTTTCCCCTGCTACTCAAAGCATTGACTCACCACACCTGGCATTTGTCTTCACTGGCGTAAGGATCCGTCAATGGCATAGTTCTATGGAATGCTGACATTGAACAGCAAGGCGCTCAATGGTACGCAATGGGGCGTGAGCTTATAGGTCACTATGAAGCTTTCACGAGGAGCCTTACCGAATCAGGCTCTTATTTCAAAGAACTTGGATGCACTTGGGATATATTAGGCGAGTAGAATGGTTATGTTTTTTGGAATATCTCTGACCTTCTTGAATAGAGGAACTACAAAAACCGGGACTGGATTCGAACGTAAATGACCCGTCTTACGGCCAGCCACTATGCACAGCACTGCAAATTGCATTGGTTGATCTCCTTGAAAGCTGGGGAGTTTCACCTGCTGCAGTGGTTGGCCATTCCTCTGGTGAAATTGCCGCGGCGTAAGTCCTCTGTTGTGTCTCATCGCTCATTATGTCTTGCTGACTTGCTTTGCAACCACAGATACTCTTCTGGCGCCTTAACAAAATGGTCTGCTCTAAAGGTTGCATACTTCAGAGGCTCTCTGGCGGGCGTCTTAGGCAGGTCTAGCAGCATAAAAGGAGCTATGCTTGCTGTAGGCCTGTCTAGAGAAAATACTCAGAAATACCTAGACGCACTTGAGCCCCAGTTCGAGAGGGTAGAAGCTGTTGTCGCTTGCGTCAATAGCCCCCAAAGCGTTACAATATCCGGGAAACTGGAGCAGATCGACGCACTGCATGACCTACTAGATCGGGATGGCGTATTTTCCCGCAAGCTGGCCGTTAATGTTGCCTACCACTCGTTCCAGATGCGTGAGATATCTGACAGATATTTCACTGCTCTTGGGGACCTGGAGGCACCGTGCAAGAGAAAGAGAAGACGGCCATTCATGGTGTCCTCAGTCACTGGGACCTTGGTTTCGAGCGAGCGGCTAGTGGAGCCGGAGTATTGGGTCACTAACATGGTCTCACCCGTGTTGTTCCACGATGCAATAAGCTATCTCTGCTCCCAGTCCGGCAAGACGTACAAGAAAATCGATGGGAGTCATCGCCATGCCATCACGATCAATCATCTCTTAGAGATTGGCCCACATTGTGCACTGCAGGGGCCGTGCCGGGATATTGTTAGCGTCTTGAAAAAGAGCGATAGAGTCACATACATTCCTTTAATGATACGCAACCGCTCTGCTCTGGAATGCGCCATGGAAGCTGCAGGACGTCTTCACTGCAGCGGATATCCGATCAAATTGGCGTTGGTCAATGATAATGGCGAGGCGAAGACTCAACGACGACCCCGTGTGCTAGTGGATCTGCCCGAATATCCCTTCAATCATTCTACATCGTACTGGCATGAGGGCCGGTTGAGCGAGGGATACAGATTCCGTCGATATGGCTATTTAGAGCTTCTTGGTACCCCCGAGCCCAATGGAAACCCAATGGAGGCCAGCTGGAGGAACATCATCCGTGTTTCTGATATGGCATGGGTGCAAGATCATAAGATCAATAACACTATTTTGTACCCAGGTGCCGGTATGCTGGTTATGGCGATTGAAGCTGTCAAGCAACTGGCTGAACCGGACCGACTCGTTATCGGCTTCATTATACGGGATGCTGTGTTCTCTACTGCCCTGCAGATTCCCACGCATGCGGAAGGAATAGAAGTCAATGTCCACCTGAAACGCACGAAGGAGGGGGAGGTCTGACGCCACAGGGTGGTATGAATGGCGCATATATTCATACGACAATGGCAACTGGGTGGAGAACAGCACAGGGTCCATCCAAGCTCTATATGAGAGCCGAAACACAGGCCTCGATGCTAACATTAGGGAAGAGAGAGCATGGGAAAGCCATCTTCTTGAGACCTACAACACTGTGGTTCGCTCATGTACTTCGACTGTTGATGCGAAGTCTTTTTATAAACATCTCAACAGCTGTGGATATCAGTACGGACCCGAATTTGCCGCAATAAAATCTATCGGTTACAGTGAAACGGACTGCAAAGCGCTCATCACGGGTATCCGCACATTCCAGCCTACTGGCGTTTATCCGGATCACACTATACATCCTACAACGCTAGACGCGATAATCCAGATGGCAGCCGGGCTGGAATCAAACATGGGCCAGAGTGTAGCCAGTGTGGCCGTACCAGTACGGATTGATCGGCTCTGGCTGTCTAACACAGGTGGTCTCAGCCATCCATTGGCAGATGCTGTCAGGGCGTATGCGGCTTGCAGTCAATCTGCTGTAGGGTATAAAAGTTACTCAATGACAGCAGTAGACGGAGAAGTCTCTAAAGCACTCCTGAATCTTGAAGGCTTGAAGGTGACGGCCATTGCCGGCTCGGAGACGACTCCTGTCTCGGATCCGTTCACGAAAGACAACCTATGCCACTACATAGCACATAAACCTGACATTGACCTCTTGACAATTGAAGAGGCTCAGAGACTGTATGGAGCCCACGAATCACAGGTCATAGAGCCAGTGGAGCACTTCACTGAGCTTGACTTTGTTGCAGCAGCTTCCGTCAGCAGGTATGCAGCCTCGTTCCGCGAAGAGGAAAGAGACAATATACCGCCTCACTTGAACAAATACATAGACTGGGCTCTGGAAGTCAAAAGAACCGTGGATCAGGGTTTATCCGAATTTAGCGCCAAAGAATGGATAGATCGCATGGGTGATGATGACTATGTCAGCGAGCTACATAGGCGAGTTGAGAGCGGCAGTAAAAGGGGCCAGTTAACAAGTACGGTATGCCGAAATTTGCCCGATTTCGTGAAAGATCCGCTTACCCATCTGTTCGGCAACAACCTGCTCGCGGAGGTATATCGTGAAATGGTAAGCAAGTCTGAGGTATTGTGGTCTGATGTTATTAACACGTTAGCCTATAGCTTTACGCCGATTCCATTAAACCACGGCTAGACAGGGTCATTGGCGCACTGGGACATAAAAACCCGCGGATGAAAATTCTAGAAGTGGGAGCTGGCACAGGAGCCATGACTGACTTCTGCATCAGGGCATTGAGCATGGACACCTCAACGGACGCAAGCCTGCGTCGTTATGGTCAGTGGGACTTTACCGATATTTCAAGTTCCTTTTTCCCAGGGGCACAGGAGATGTTCGCAGCAGAAGGGCAGCGTATGCGATTCAAAGTCCTTGATATTGAAAAGGACCCTGAGATACAGGGGTTTGAGTGTGGCACTTACGATATGGTTGTAGCGTTCATGGTAAGATCAGAGCGCGGACAGGTATGGGTCCTCACTAACGTTTCTAGGTAATTCATGCAACGAAGGACTTAGCTGTGAGCCTGCGCAATGTGCGTAAGCTATTGAAAGAGTAAGTGACTCTACCTTCACTTAAGATATGAGGCCCGGCTAATATGAGTCTAGGGGTGGAAAGCTTCTACTGTTCGAAATCACTCACTTTCACCCACTCAGGGTCAATCTTATATTTGGTTTGCTTGACGGGTGGTGGAGAAGTATGTCACCCTGTACCTGCGTGCTTATTTCTACTGACCCCAGTAGGCACGGAAACATACCGCCAAACGAGTCCCTGTATCAGCTCCGAGAAGTGGGGAGAGCTTCTAAAGGAGACAGGCTTCTCAGGGTGCGATCTTGTAGTCGATGATTACGACGCCGATATCTGCCGTGAAGGAAGCATGATTGTGTCGACAGCCGTCGCTCCAAGCCCCGTTGAAATCACGACGGTGAACATAATCATCCAAACGGAAGACCAGACACAGGCTGATCTGGCCGCGGCAATATCTGGTCGGCTCCAGCAGCTCGGAATTTCGAAGATCACCCTGACATCCTTGACTGACATGGCGCAGCGGAAGTTATCGACGGACTTGCTGGACATTAGCCTTCTGGAATCGACAACCCCTTTTATATGCGACATGGATAGTTCGGAATATGAAGGCTTGCAGGCGCTGGTAGCATCTACCAAGAGCCTCATCTGGGTTGGTGAGGGCGGAGGGCGGCAGCCTCATCCCAAGTACCGACTAGTCGACGGGCTCTTTAGGGTTCTTAGTGGAGAAATGTACCGGGCTCGACTGACAAACTTGTCTCTTGAGCGTCACTCTTCAAGGAAGCATAAAGCTGCGCAGATTTGCAAGCTAGTCTTCTCTTCCATTGGTGATATGGATAGGAGTGCAGACACGGAATACACCGAAATTGATGGAGTACTTCACGTCAGTCGCCTAGTAGATGCTAGGTCACTGTCCCAAGGGGTGGTGAGAAAGGCTCTTCCACAGCAGGAGGGCCTGTTACCGTATGGTTCAGGGCCGTCGTTGAGATTGAGTATCGGCTCGCCTGGTCTTCTGAACACGTTGCATTTCGTCGAGGACAGGTCCTTGCAAAAGCAACTTGGACCCAGAGATATAAAAATCAAGGTCAAAGCGGTGGGCCTGAATTTCCGCGATGTTCTTGTTGCACTAGGAAGGTTAGAGAGTGATACTCTCGGGGCAGAGTTTGCTGGCGAAGTTGTCCAGGTTGGGGATCAATGCCAGAAATTCCAGCCCGGCGACAGAGTAGTCGCTTTTCATGCCAGTCGCTATGCTAACTATGTTACTGTGCGAGAGGACATGCCCGTCGTTGGGATCCGGAACGAGAAGATGCTATTTACGACGGCTGCTGCTATCCCCGTAGCTTATGCAACGGCGTGGATAACTCTTACCAAGATAGCAGGGCTTCAAGCAGGAGAATCTATACTAATTCACTCTGGGGCAGGCGGTACAGGACAGGCTGCTATACAGGTTGCCCGATATCTAGGAGCGACAGTATTCGCGACCGTCTCAACCGACGAGAAGAGGCAGCTTCTGATGGACCGCTATAACATCCCAACGGAGCATATTTTCTCTAGTCGGAACACACTATTCGCGAAGGGTATCCGGCGGTTGACGACTGACAGAGGCGTTGATGTTGTTTTGAATTCGCTCTCAGGTGACGGGCTTATTGCCTCGTGGGAATGCATTGCACCGTACGGTCGGTTCGTGGAGATCGGCAAGAACGATATCTTGTCTAACTCCAAACTGCCAATGCTGCAGTTCGAGCGAAACGTGAGCTTCACGGCTATTGACCTTGCTGAGATGGCGATCGACAGGCCGCATATAATCAGAGCAGCTTTGGAGACAGTATTCTCCCTACTTGAAGAAGGCAAACTAGACCTGGTTTATCCTTTGCAGATCCGAGGCATTGCAGATATTGAACAGGCATTCAGGCAGATGCAGACTGGAAAGAACTCGGGCAAGACTGTGCTGGAGATGAGGGAAACGGACCAAGTCATGGTAAGTCATGCTTTCAGGGTAGAATCAGCATATGCTAATTTACGCAGACGGTCCTTGACACGAAGCCTTCATACACATTCGGGCCTGATGCGACATATGTTATTGCTGGCGGCCTGGGTGGGCTTGGTCGAAGTATTGCCCGTTGGCTTGTTGAGCGGGGAGCGCGTAACTTGATACTGCTCTCGCGCTCTGGTCCGGAAAGCCCGCACGCCAGAAGCTTGGTCGAAGAGTTGCACGAACGAGGCGCGCGAGCCATTACTCCTGCATGTGATATCACAAACAGAGAACTACTGAAGACAGTTCTCGATGTCTGCAGCCAGCTGATGCCTCCGATTAAGGGATGTGTGCAGGCATCAATGGTCGTTCGCGTAAGCTCTCCCAGCAAGTACCCTTGCCTCGAGCAACGCATGAAAACTAACTCTATGCAATGTATAGGCCCATAACTTCGAAAGCCTACCCTACCAATCCTGGAAGGAGACCACGGCACCCAAGGTTCAGGGATCATGGTACCTACACGAGCTTCTCCCACGAGGCATGGACTTTTTCGTTCTCATGTCCTCCGTCTCCGGCATCATGGGAGTAGTCAGTGACTCCGGGTACGCAGCAGGCAACACATTCGAGGACGGACTAGCGAGATACCGAGTCGGACTCGGTGAAAAGGCCGTTTCGCTAGACTTAGGACTCTTCCTAACAGCAGGATACCTCAAGGAGAACCCCGAGAGCCGAGAGCAATTCCTTGCCAACACAGTTCTTGACGAAATACAAGAATCCCATCTACACGCTCTACTAGACACATACTGCGACTCCACTCAAGGCCCGATCTCCATGCAGGAGAGCCAAGTGGTCGTAGGCATCACACCCAGCAGGCAGAAACTGGAAACGCGCAAGGCCGAATGGCTCGACCGCCCACTCTTCCGACATTTATCTCTGACTGACGGCCGCACAGAAGGCAGAGGGAGCTCCGAAGACTCCAACCTGGCAGCCCTGTTTGCGGGGGCGTCGTCAACAGAGGAGGCCGCAGCGATCGCCATGCGCGCAACACGGGAGAAGCTCTCAATCATGATGTCGACGCCGGTGGACGAGATCGACACGGACAAGCCCTTTCATCAATACGGAGTGGATTCGCTGGCGGGGGTGGAGCTGCGGAATTGGTTTGCGCGCGAGCTGCGGGCGGACCTGGCCATGTTTGACATCCTGGGTGGTGCGAGCCTTGCATCGGTGGTAACATTGGCAGTGGGGAAGAGCGAATACCGACGATGATCGTCGGGCGTGATGAGTTGTGGAATTTGAGGGGGGTTTTTGGTTGCACTGCAGGGGATAGTCGGGTATTCATTCTCGGATTTCTGCATCGGGTTTTGCTACGACGGCAATTGACGGATATTGAGTTTCCGTTTTGGGAAGGCAACCAGTATACCGCGAGTATAGAAGTAGACTGATTGAATCACTTCAACTCACCTATAATCAACCAAGTTGACTTTCCAAATCCTCTTTCTCTCCATATACCCACCTCAATAATCAAATATTCAACATGCCCAAACCTAGAGTCCTCCATATCGGCGACCCGATCAAATACAACCACGACGTGTACGCGCGCTTTGCTTCACAATTCGACATCATCCGACCCAGCACCGAAGAACGAGCCCGTGATGCCTTCAAACAAGCCCTCCAGGAGCGCCGCTGGGGCGACTTTGACGCCATCTTTCGTCCCTTTTGGAACACGGGCGGCGAAATGGGCCGCTGGGACGAAGAACTGATCTCGTTGCTGCCTTCCTCCGTCAAGATTGTTGCCTCGGCAGGCGCAGGCTACGACTGGGCAGATGTAGACGTCTTTGCTAAATATGGTACATCCATCTGCCTTCTCCTTTCCATCCTCATTCTTTCCTCCCTCTGCCTCAGCGGAATACTCATACAAGTTGGTGACATGAACAGGAATCCTCTACTGCAACGGCGCCGCGGCCTCCTCGGAATCCGTCGCCGACATGGCCCTACTCCTCATCCTCAGCGTATTCCGTAACCTGCGGTGGTCACATAGCGCCGCGCACAGCATCAACGCTACGCAATTCCTCGACGCGCATACGAACTCGCCCCTCACGGCGCGGAATCCCAGTACACAGGTGCTTGGTATCATCGGGCTAGGGCAGATCGGGTACACGATTGCGCGGAAAGTGCACGCTGCGTTTGGGATGAAGATTCTCTATCATGATATTATCCGGAAGGATCGCGGGGTGGAGGAGAAGGTTGGGGCAGAGTACGTGGGTAAGTTGGAGGAGATGTTGGGGAAGGTGGATTGTGTGGTTGTGGCGACGCCGTTCGCGGGACGGGTGTTGATGGATAGGGAGATGTTCGGAAAGATGAAGCAGGGGAGTCGGTTTGTGAATGTTGCCAGGGGAGGACTTGTGGATGAGGAGGCGTTGGTAGAGGCTGTTGAGAGTGGGAGGTTGAGTGGGGTGGGGATGGATGTGCATGCTAATGAGCCGTATGTGCATCCGAGGTTGGCGGGTAATGCGAGGGTTATGATGATGAGCCATAATGCGGGAGGCACGGTGGATACGCACATTGGGTTTGAGAGGTTGGCGATGGAGAACATCGAGGGGTTTTTGGTGAAGGGGAGGGCGTTGACGCCGGTGAATGCGCATTTGTTCAAGCAGAGTAAGTTGTAATTGGTTATACTATTAGTGATTGGTTGGGATAAAATATATATGATCTGAATCAATCTCAGGTACAACAGTAGAAAGAAACCAGGTTTGTCCAGCCAGCATGGGAATATTAGACTTGGTTGAAGGGCAAATCAAGCACGGAAGTCCGAAAACTACCAAGAAAAGGTCTCCTCGTAAAAATCCACCTTCTTACTCCCTTGCTTCTCCCTCACCACCTGGCGCACATCGTCACCCATTTCCCCTGGCCCGCAAACACTGACAGCCATTGCGCCGACCTGGTGTGCCATCTCGACCTCCAGAGTCTCCTGGAAGCATGGCCTGCCGTTGTTGATACTTATCGCCACTCCTGTCGGTGCAGAAATGGCCCAGGGCGACTCGGAAGGCGTGTAATCTTCGGGGCTGGAGTCGCGTGTGCTGAGGTAGATCTTGATTGACAGGGAGAGCCGGGAAAATTCAATAAAAGACTCCTGCTTTGGCACGTTCGGCCCTTGCAGGCCGGGGTGACTGAAAAGGGATATCATCCAGGGCTGAACCCAGGACAGATGGTCTAGTAAGGAGTAAGTTACAGCTACTTGGACCTTTTCTGTGTCGACTCACCTAAGCTGCGCACAACCCAGACGAGGGTGACTCTCCGGACAGCGGTCGACCGGGATGCAAATCTGTTCACGATCTCGAGAAGGTAGGCAACTGGGTGCGTGATACCAATTCCTCCCGCAACCAGAAGCACCGATCCGTATGAATCAAGTGACTCCAGGCCACCTGCTCCTGTTAGATACGACCTGAGATACGCATGGAAGAGGCTTACCGTATGGCCCTTCAGCAAGCGTGATCGCATCAAATCTCCGCTCGGGCGAGTTGCCCGCCTTTCGTACCAACTTACTAGTGAGTCCACCACGTCCTTTGACCAGGAAAGATACCGTCGTCTCATGCGACCCTCCTACTGCGCGATCGAGGGAGTCGTTGGAGGAATTGGAGGAGCTCTTCTCAATCACACTTGTTCCGTCTTTTGAGGTCCAGGCTACCGAGAACGGGTGGGAAGTCCACAAACCCACTGTGGGCATATACAGGTACGCATATTGGCCTGCCTTGAATCTCCATGGCCGTGCCACGGTGACGTTGACGCGTGCCACATCACCAGGGAGCAACTCTACGGTAGCCTTGGTGCATCGCGTGCCGAAATTACGCCACATCACACATGCCAGCCGAGTCGCTCTCTGAAAGCCATTAGCCATACTCAATAAAATGTGACATTATGGAATGGACCGTCTCTCATCATTTCGAAGGAAACAGGATGCTTACATCGAAACCCCAGAGAACCACTGTGACAAGCATGGCATACTGCTGTGACATGCCATCCAGGTGGTACCATAAGCCCACGAATGCCATGATGGCCAATGCGATATGGGAGTGGAGGAATGCTTCATAGAATGCATGTCTGACTGGCGACAAGGACTGGAAGAGGATCGTCGTGAACGCAAAGATAGCCTACGTTCATCGAATTGGTCAGCGATGAGGGCTTCAGCCCATTGTAGCGAGAAACAAAAACATACAACCAAGCCGCAGACGAAGAATTTAGTAGTCCAGATGAGATGTGTGGCCGCAACCAAGCCGCCCTCTGTCGACCGTCAGCTTTTTTTCATCTTCGCCTGAATGGCACAAGCATACTTACCTTCGGACACTTTCATTATAACAGCAGCAATCATATGGACAAGCCCCGAAAAGATGATGGTCCGACCAACCCAACGATGCATGAGATTGAAGCAGTCGAACTTGATTCCCAGAAGAGGCACCAAAGGATTATTGCGGCCTGCTGCCAAAACCAGCCCCGGCAAGTTCAACACCGCCATACTACCTGCCGAATATTGAAATTCGAAGATCACTTCATCCCAGTCTTTCCACCAGTCAACCATAACAAAGAAGAAGACAATGTTGATTGCTATGTAGACGGCTAGCAGAGCTGCTTCAAACCGCAGCGGGAGGATACCCATATGGATGTTGTTACCAAGTTTCAAGTAGCGACTATGGCGAATGGATAAGATGGGCGCATGAAATACATGCTTGTATAGAATGGTAGAAATGGTGCTCCTTCGTTTGAATCGACCTTGCTTATCGGTTCGTAGAATTTCGCGTAAACGTCGGCGATGGCCAAGTCGTATTAGCGTACGGCCAACGAACAGAACGAACAAGGCTCCCGCGAGAATGAACATGGGCGTGGCCAACGCTACATTCATCGGCGGATGGTAGTCTATCTGTCGGGCCTCCCCGGGCTGTAGATGATCTACCCCCATTGTGTCTGTGCCTTGAGGCTACCTGCGTAGGCGTAAAAGTTTTGGACTTGGTTCAGCGTTGATATCTCTATCTGGTTGACGGGAGCGCGCGTGCTCAGAAAGCAAGAGAATTGGAAGAGACCAAGTCATGCCAACAGGGTATCCAGCGGCCAGCTACATATATGACAAGTCGGGCCTACTATATACATGGTTCCGATCGTGGCGTCCCGAAGCGACTCCCGAGCATTTCTTCGATGCCGTCATGTAACCGGATTGGGGCTTCGGAGGTCATCCTTCAATTGGGCCGGCAAGCCTCCAGTGTGTCGTGCTCCCGGAATATCGGCGCATCCAGACACTACATCTCAGCTTCCACATGTATCAGACGATTGCAACCTAAAAGAGTGGGGGGCTGGGGATCCGCGGAAGCGTGCCTGAAAACCGTCTATCTCGGTGAGAGGCACACGAGAGCCCGTCTAGCATGGCAAGCTTCGATCTCAGGTAAAGTGACCAAGGAAAAGCGGGGCCTTCAGATTTGGCTTCCGTTAAGCTTTCTTCAACGTGTGGCCAATCAGTCGTTGGTCTGCCGTGCAATGGAATGGCACTGCCGGAAACGGAAAGAAGGAAGTGGATGCAGCTGCAGCGTCCACCAGACACGAATAGTAGTCTTCGTTCGAGATCCGGTGGAGAACAATATTGTTGCATTCGCCCGTCCGTCTAACTGGTTTACAAATACATGACTTGGTGATGATGTAAGATCAGGGCGTGGGTGGTGTTGGATCCCGGCCCAAAATGAGTTGAGTTGAGCAGCTCAGCTGGTGCGCCGAGTAGGGCATCCAGGAACACTCTTGCTTGCGCGACCAATAGATAATCTGTTATCGAATGCATCCAAAACACAACTGCATGCTGAAAAGTTTGGCCATGCTTGACAGAGACATCTGCAATTCCAACTTCCCGATATAGGGCAGTCCAGAAAATTGACGTCATGGACTGGCTGGTTCCCCGTGGAGAGCATGATTGACAAGGGGAGAGGCGGGAATCTATGATCGCTTGAATGCCTGGAGAACCCGAGATAATGGTTGCATTCCGACCGATAACCGTCGGGCATTGAAGCTCGAGCTGGGCCGGTTGCAACAACGCAATCTTGGGACTGTCTCACTCACTCAGGGCTGGCGCCGAAAGTACCTGATTAGGTCATCACTGAGGCTTGTCGAGGCCCCTATCGACCATTCCAATGCCACCATAATTTCCACCATGCCATGAGATCTTGGTGTTCTAGCCAGGTCAATTGTCACCTGCCCGTGAAAAAGATACATACAATATCTGGCTCTTGGGCAATATGCGACGTGAGAAAGGGAAGACGTGGCGCAGTGCAGCCGTGAAATGCATATCTGGCAGATTGACAGACTGCCCTGTCTGAACCTTGACTGAAAGTTTGCCGGCTTAATGCCCGCAAGTTTAATGTTCTTACAAGGCTGGATCAGGCACGGGACCAAATGGTGCACCCCGCGTGGTCGGGGGACTGCCAAAGTCTATTCCATTGCCTAGCATTCGTTCGTCGAGAGTTCTAGCCGAAAGCAAAAATGATCCTGGTCGAGCCTGAGACATTGCCAGGGGTGAGTAACAGGCCTGAGACATGGCCCAGGAGAAATCCGACGAACATGAGACATCCCCTAGGGGAACCGTGACACAACTGAGACAGGCACCATCTTCAGTCACGGAATACGCATGCATACATATAAGATGACTGGAAAATCAAAACATGCGCGGAAGTAGAGAATCCAGCCCCCTGGGTCACATTGAATACAATTAATGCAAGACATATTAGAAATTACAGACAGATGGCGACAAAAGTCTCAAACATCTATTTTCGTTCCATTCCGGAAGCTGAGGGAGGATAATTGAACAGACCAGTGTCACAAACCAGGCACGCCTTTGACCAAAGCAACAAGAAACGAGGATAGGCTGCACATCAGTGATTGTGCGGCCCAGTCACACACACAATAAAACGCCTATGAAGTATTGTAAAATAATAAAAAAAAGAAAAAAAGAAAAGAAAAAAAGAAAAAGAAAAGTACACTTAGTAAGACGATTCCAACTTAGTCATGTCATTAAAGGGAACGTAACCGTGATATCTCAGAAAGTCTGTATCCGGGTGGGGAAATTTGTCGTAAGATTATGGAACTGCTGGGCTCCAGGCTGCAGTCAGTCGCTGTCATCGAGACCGGAAGTACCAAAAGTTGAAAAACCTGTCTTTGTTTTCTCTTCTCTGTTTTGAGCCATCTAATCTATGCGTTCTCACGACCTTCTCGGGTACTTTTTCTTCTTTTTGTCTTTTAATTGTTTCGACTTGATCTTCTCCTCCTGGATACAAGAGTAGTCGGCCACGTCGACCCCGGCACTATGGCATAGCGAGGTGCATTCGGTTTCGATGACCTTGACAAGTTGAGAAGTGAAACCGTAGAAAGCAGGATTGTATGCATTCCGCGCCCAGTACATGAGTTCGGATGCTACACGACCCAAATTCGGAATGGATTGCGGCAAAATCTCGGGCTTCTGCGACAGGCGTGGCTTGTCATTCCCCTCTTCGTCAGAGGAAACCGAAGACGACGGGGTGGAGCTGCGCGATACAGGCGAAGATGGCGATGAGGACTCGGAAGACGACAGATAGTCGGTGTCAGAAGCTAAGACATGGAGCAAATGGTACACAGACGCAAACCCAAGAAGCGTCAGATCCACCGGGTCAAGCGGCAACTGATTGAACCACGTAACAGCTCTTTGGATGGTAAAGGACGCCGGTAGAGAGGTGTCGCCTGTAGTCCTAGCGGTAAAAATGGCCGCAATCATTGCACAGCGAACTGATATCGCGATCTCTTCCCGCACAGACACGGGAAGAGACGAGTCAAGGAAGTTGGATGCTTGGTTTTGTTTGCTCTTCCCTTTGTCTTTCGGCAATGCCGCAAGGACGGATCCGATATTCGCAGCGCGGTCTTGCTCGAAGAATACTGCCTTCATCACCAAAGCTCGAGTATGAGCGGCTGAAGGCTGGGGAGCGACGTCCAGGGCCAATTTAATCTTAGCCTTGAATAGATCGCGACTCTTCTTTGCGTCAGGCCCACCAGAGCTAGCTTCGAAATATCTCAGCAGCGCCCGTTGCAAAAGATGGCTAGACCACCAAGCCGCAAGGGCATCCAGGGAAGATTGAATGGCAGGGTCCTCTTCCACCACATCCAGGAGAGCTTGATCATCATCGGTACCTTCTTGAGTGGGACGATTCCAAGTGAGGTTTGCCGCTCTTTGCACGATGCTGTCAATCATGACCTCGTCGCAGTCCAGTTGTAACAACGCAGCCAGATGACTAGGCAGGGCATCAGGATGGTCTTTCGGCATAGCCTTGTGCATTTTCCGGGCGAGGTCCCATTGATACCTTGCCAGTGAACGAGCGACATCATTCGACAAGTCGAAGCTCCAAGAGCCGCGGTCCCCAACTCTCCAGAGCAGAATGCGGCAGTGGAGGGCTTTGAGCATCATCCTCATAGGACTCCGAGGCAGGGTGCCTGCCGCAAAGATAGTCAGGACTAGACGACTCTTACTAATTTCGGCATCACCACCAGCCAATTGTGCGTCGATTGCAATATCCCAGGTCTTGACTCGCCCCTTCTCGTCCTCCTCGGTAACTCCTGTAAGAGAAGAGTACAGTTTCCAGCCCAGGAGACACCGCAGGACATACTCGAAGCAGCGCGAGGTCACTACGTACCACTCGTGGAAAAAGCGGTGACGTGGAACACCGACTCGCTGTATGCTCGTCAGCCAGGCCTGGCGCCGGAAATTTGACGATGTATCCGATGGTGACGAAGTCTTCAATGAAGAGGACTGTTCGCCGGGGGTAGCGTTGAACAAATAAACGAAGACCACGAATGCACTACCGACGACAAGGGTAGCGAGAATAAGAAAATGCGAGATGGCTCGTGCATGCCACGAATACCAAAAGTTTCGTGCCATTGCAAACCAGTATGCTGCTGTGGGACTTTGGAGGCTGGTTTGCAAGTTTCCGAACAGGTTGAATGGCATTGCCAGCAGCCCCTTGGCGGTTGATTCCGTGTTCTTTTCGCTGCCCATACCCTCGACGATCATTAAGCCAGCAAGGGCACCAAGCATGTACTTGTTGGGGTAATATGATCGCCTGGTACGACCACCGCATGGGGATGAGACACTGTTATTGCTGCTGGGGTATTGGATGTATGATTGAGAGAACGCGTTATCTTTAGCGGTGGATTCCTCTCGCATGCGTTTGAAGGCATCGGGCACCTTCAGCAGACCTTCGGGAGGATACAAAGACGTCGGCGAGTGGTCGCTAGGACTATCCTCCACATGTGAGAACACACTGGGGGATGAGCTTGCGCCAGATTCTGTGGAAACGGTGTAGTTGCTGGGTGAGGAAACGGACGCTGCGGAGGTCAGTGACTGGTCAACGGCCTTTTCCGCTTGACGAAGTCGGTTCTTCAATGCCATGTTCTCATCCTCAAGTCGCTTATTACGGATCTCAAGGTGACGAATATACTCTGTGGCTTTTGAGAGAATAGAGGCCTTGTTCAACTTGTTGGCGGGAGTGACCCCTTCTCCATCGTCATCATCCAGGAGATTACCCGACGCATTTTTTGACGCTCGGAGACTGGGCACACTGTCCCTCAGCTCGGCAATCTTCTCATTAAGGTTGGCTCGATACCTCTTCTCGATGACGTTGTGTGCTCGCTTTTTGGCCGGCATCTTCTTACCGGTCGGCATGACTCCACTGACGGTTGAGCCATCATCATCACTGCCCGACTTGCGTTTGCGAGCAGTTCCTTCCGAGGATACCGGAGAGCCGGACGTAGCGGAGAGTGCCGACTGGAGATCGGTACCAATGGATCCGATCTTCGATTGGCACACGCCACTGTAATTTTGATCGAGCAAGGAATCAAAGGGAATATTGGTACAATCCAGGTTGATGTCGGGTGAGAAGTCGGACTTTTGAAAGAGATCTGTGTTGCCAATTGACGCATTGGGCGAGGTGAAGGTAGTATCGAAGGGGGAGTGAGAGACGTCTTTTGCCCCATCCGCAAAGCCCTTGTCATCCCATCTCATCCACTGCGTCCAATCCTGACTGGAATCTTCCGTTGTAGACTGAGCGAAGGTCGTAGACTCGGCCTGTGAGTCTCTTCTATCCGACGACTGGAGGGGAGAGAATAGCTGAAAGTCGCTCCCCATGGTGGGCAGTGCCATTTCGTCCAGCGGCCAAGGCCGGGACCGCAATTGATAACGTCAGTGCCCTGCGGCGAGTCGCACGGAGGTGAATTCCCGGCTAACGTTTAGTTGGTTAGTGACAAGGAGACGGATATGAACAAGATATTATTCATTGAGCAAAGTGGTCGTCAGGAGGCTGGTTGGTCTATGGAGAGAGAGGCAGGCATACCTGAGGGGGAAAGGTCAGGAGCGATGCGGCTAGTTGCGGGTTCAAGTCACCGGCGAGGTTATCACCCACCTCAACCAGACGCGCTAACGAGACTAGATGATGAACAGTGGAGTCCGGCTCAGGGACAAGCAGGCGGGCAGTAATTGAGGGTGATTGTGGATAGATGGATGATGTTGCTGGGTTGGTTGAGATACTTCAGCCTGGTTGATGATCTGTCCAGGCGATGCAGGTAGAGTAAGGTAAGAGAGAAGGTTTGACGCTGACAGGGTTGTCGTGGCTCCGGAGACGACCGTGGCAGGGCAGGCAAGGTACGTTTTAGATCTTATCGAACCGTTGGGCGGTTGAGGGCGCGGCCACTGACTGGATGAGCGGCTCTCCGTCCCGGCGGAGCAGATTTTGACTTCTTGCTAATGCTAAACAGAGGCTAAAATGAGAGAGGGGCGCATGTACTTGCAAAGACCATCCCCCCAGTGCTGTCCCACGGCGGCAAATGATTCAAAGATGAGCTGGATGACAAGAGGGATGATGTAGCAGAGGGGTCCGAGGGATAGTAGGTGGGCAGCCCGTCCAAATCACAAGCGACCGAGAAAGGAAAAGCGAAAGGCGTGGACGACTGAATGAACTCCATCCCCAATTGCGCTGCCTGAAGGCAAAGGCGGGCGGTGATCCTCGGCCAAGACTCGGTGGTGGGCGTCGTATGATCGCGGGAGACGGCGCTTCCGGCAAACCGAGCCAGACTCTTTCAGTCACTTCATCGAGTGGCGCCAGATGTACGGGAGTGAGTAAGGAAGGTGTTTCTATATTACCATCACGTGGTGAAAAGTGCTATAGTAGCGGGGGTAGCACGTATTGTATGTATGGTTAGATGGTGTATCCGTACCTTCCGCCTACTTAATCAGCCAATGAGGCTGCGGCAAAACTAAAAATAACATGCCTCGGGGTCCCACTTACTCACTCTCCAATGTCTTGGGTACGGTAAGGACGGTCTAGCGATGCAGCTAGCTGGATGCAAGAGGTGCATACAGCTACTATACCTCTGCTTTATTTCCTAGAATCTTCTCCAGATAAAAGAATTGAGCTTACTTATTAGCCTTTCATCGTTTGACTGGGAGATGTGGCTCTCCAGATACTCGGCTAGAGACGGTACTGCTTGTCTGCTAGTCGACTATATATCCTGATGCGCAGCACTGGTGGGCCTCCCTTTACCTGAAAGGAGATTCACAGGAAACATGTGCAAAGTGCTATGCACTGGAGGCTTGAAGACGACCTTCGATGCTGCTTTTACTATTGTTATTGTGTACATACTAATTAAAATCTTCTAGTTCTGTCGCAAAACGTCTCAATAGGCGTCCTCGAAGGCTCCTGAGATAAACCCGCGCCAGGCGTCACAGTATGCAGATTCATTCTCTATGCCCGTGCGTCGAAGAGTTTCCACCAGACAGATATCCGCCTCTCAGCAGTCCGGACTATTTCCAGAATGACCAAGCAAAGCGAGGAGGGTATGATTGCGATGGATGAAATTACATTGATGGGCATTTTTTAGATGACGTATTTGGACACAAACTAAGTTCCATCCTTTAGGGTGACACTAATAGGGAATTCAGGGAATTCAACACTTGTCTGAGTGATTGGTGTCACAGGAGAATCAGGGCATGGGCAGAGTTGCATAATGCATGGGCGTAAAGCACTTAGGCAAAGGAAACCTTTTCCGGCGAGATGCCATTGAGGGAAGTTGTATGCGCGCTAAGCATCGACCTTTCCTCCTGACTGCAACCATCGAGCTGCGCAATACGATCCTAAAGGCTGAGGTTATTCAATTCGAGGTAGCCCGGTGTCTATCTGACACTCGAAGCGGTGCTGAAAGATGACGGGATTCCACTGCGCCCGCCCTGCCCATCATATCAGAGAACATTTCCATCAGTCTCTCTAGTCGCTCCACCATGACTTATCCTTTAGCAGGATCATGCACTCTAGCAAATGGAGTCTGTAATTCTTTGACCACGGACTCGTGGTTGGTCCTTAACTACATGTTCAGCCGAGTAACTATAACGGAAAGTCTGTCGAGGTAGGTTACTACATATCATACTGAAAACTTTGTTTTTTCGGCAATCCAGGTGAATCCCTTCTTGCAATTTTTGCATTTTGGCCGAGGAAAATAATATTGACTGTTGGAAAAGTGCCAACAGAGAGTGAGTTGATCATATTCAACGATGAAAAATGACGATCGGTCTTCGCGGTTCCCGTTATCTCTCAACTTTCCCCACACCCATCAGTGGAGGATGGGTCAACCTGGAAGCCTAAAAGTCCACTAGTCTGGTAAAATTTGATACGAGTTCATAGATCATAACAGTATCTCTATAGAGCTTTCACTCCGCATAGATGATGTTTGGGGTTTTTTGATAGCCTCACTACGTTGACCAGTGAGTGTCTTCCCCTTGTCACGAAGGGAGTCAGACCAAGATTGTATCGCTACACATTGCCCGACAGAGTTAATCTTGTGAACTGCAGCTTCAAAGTCAATGAATCCTGCATGGCAGCGGGGTTGCGCGGCCCCGCTCTTCCCAACCCCGCATATATTTCCCAATACGCCGAGGGAGATATGTCGCCCTTGACTCTTGGGCATGGCCTGAATATTCTCAAGATGACTCTATAGTCTCCTTCCAACCCAGATAACTTGATCCAAGTTTCAAAGACGTATTTTTGGACAAAAACCATCTCCACGGATAATATGAAGTTGCAACTTCCTAACCGAGGCGTCTATACTGACCCGGAACATAATCTTTTCATCAAGGAGGCAGAACCTACCCTCGATCAGATAATCGATGGATCAAGCTTAGCAGAGGGAGAGGTCACAGTAGCAATCAAGTGCAGTGGGATTTGCGGGTAAACCGTTGTCGCACAAATTCCATCCATCCATGATGAGAGCTAATCATAGCGATTAAGTTCGGACGTGCATTTCTGGAAACATGGTGGAATCGGTCCGTGGGTGGTAAACGATGCGCATATCTTGGGGCATGAGTCTGCAGGCCTCGTCGTCAAGGTCCACCCTTCTGTCACGACACTCGCAGTGGGAGATCGCGTCGCGATCGAACCTCACATTGTATGCAAGGCATGCGAACCGTGTCTTACCGGACGCTACAATGGGTGCAAGAATCTGCAATTCCGCTCAAGTCCACCATCGCATGGTCTCCTGCGGACCTACGTGAACCATCCAGCCATCTGGTGCCACACAATCGGCGATCTATCATATCAGAAAGGCGCCTTGTTGGAGCCACTAAGTGTCGCACTCACCGCAGTTACTCGATCTGGGGTCAGAATTGGAGATCCGGTTTTGATTTGTGGCGCGGGACCGATTGGGTTGGTGGTGCTGCAATGCTGCCGCGCTGCTGGGGCGTATCCCACTGTGATCAGCGATGTTAACCCGGCGCGGTTGCAATTTGCGCGACAGTTCGTGCCTGCTGCTCGAACACTGCAGGTTCGGCCGGAGGAGACCGACAAGGAATTTGCAGCTCGGGTGGTGCAGTTGATGGGTGGGGAGGATTGCGAGCCCGTGGTTGCCCTGGAATGCACGGGAGTCGAAAGTTCGATCGCCGGTGCTATTCAGAGTGTCAAGTTTGGGGGCAAAGTGTTTGTGGTTGGCGTGGGCAAGGATAAGCTTCAGTTTCCATTCATGCGACTGAGCGAGCGCGAGATCGATCTGCAGTTCCAGCAGCGCTATGTCAACATGTGGCCCCGCGCCATCCGGGTGATGTCCAGCGGAGCCATCGATCTAGACCAGATGATCACTCATGTCTATGCCTTTGAAGACGCTCTCAAGGCGTTTCAGACGGCGTCAGATCCGAGTAGCGGCTCAATTAAGGTGCTGATTGAGGGGCCACAAGGATGAGAGATGGCGGATATTGGACAGTGAAGCCATGACTGTTATAAGGTATAGCAGAACAGAACATGTATCTTGTCAACGAATTGATTGATTTCAGCACGGAAATGTTCAAGGCATGGAACAATTGCTTCTGACCCGGAACCGCGGATTGCAAGGATGGATATGTGGATCAGATGGTGTGAAGAAGATCTGTCTGTTAGCATACTTCATAAGTTCCAAGGAGGAGTAAATGTGGAGTCATAAGAGTAATATCGAATATCATAGAATGGGGTTGTCTTGCTAACGGTGAATCGGACTCCGTCGGCTCTGCCAGCGATCGGCAGGTCACGCGTCTGCGTAACTTGGTACTTATCTTCCCAGTCACCTAAGCACTGTTACTCCACTCTTCTCTCTTTGACGATAAGAAGATAGCAGAGACTCTTGATAAAAAGGGTTGGGAGCATGCTTTGAATTTCTTCACTCCGAGAGCTTTCTGTCCCCATCTGGTCTCTTGTTGTCCCCGATGTACTACTCTCTCTGGGTTGCTGCCTTGGTGGCCGCGCTGCCCGTCTCCCGGGCCCAGTTTGTGGCTCCGCCCACGGATCTCATTCCCACCAAGGGATATCTCGACATCCCCGTCCGCTACAAACAGGTCCCCACCGGCATTTGTGAGACTGATCCCAGTGTCAAGAGCTTCTCCGGTTACGTCGATGTCGCTGAGCATGAGCACATCTTCTTCTGGTTCTTCGAGGCGCGCAACCAAGATCCCACCGAGGCTCCCTTGACCGTCTGGATCAATGGAGGCATGTCTGACCCCGGTCATTATTTCCTTCCAATTGCTAACCGTTCGTAGGTCCTGGTTCCTCCTCCATGATCGGCTTGTTCCAAGAGCACGGCCCATGCGGCATTGACGCCAATGGCTCCGTCTACAACAACCCCTACTCCTGGAACAACGCCAGCAACATGCTCTACATCGACCAGCCCGTGCAGACCGGCTTCTCCTACAGCATTCCGGTTCCCGGCTATGTGGATTCTTCCACAGACAATGTTATTGCTCTGCCCTCCCCCGCCTGCCCCGACTATGCAGCGGATATGTTCTGTGGCACTTACTCCTACCCCAACGTGAGCCTTACGGCTAATTCCACCGACAACGCCGCCCCCAACTTCTACCGCGCCCTACAGGGTTTTATGGGCGCATTTCCTCAGTACTCGCGCGAAACCTTCCACTTCACCACGGAGAGTTATGGCGGCCACTACGGGCCCGTCTTCAACGAGTACATCGAGGAGCAGAACGCCCATCTCCAGCCGGGAGCCAAGAAGATCCAACTGGGCAGTGTGATGATCGGCAATGGCTGGTATGACCCGATTATTCAATACCAGGCCTACTACAACTTTACGGTACACTACCTGGTTTCTGATCCTTATCCTTACAGCCTGGACACTAATCTATCTACAGGTATATCCGGGCAACACATACGACTACCTGCCATTCAACAAGTCCATCAGCTCGCTGATGTACAACAACCTCTATGGCCCCGGAAACTGCCTCGACCAGCTCTACGACTGCGCCGCCCGAGGCATCGACGAGATCTGCAGCACTGCCGACGATTTTTGCGCCAACGAGGTCGAAAACGTCTACGACATTTACTCCGGTCGGGATGAGTATGACTTTCGTGAACTCACTCCGGACCCGTTCCCTTACGAGTTCTACGTTGACTACCTGAACAAAGCGTCCGTGCAGGCCGCCATCGGCGCATACATCAATTACACGGAGAGCAACAACGCTGTTGGACTCGCCTTTTCGTCCACCGGTGACGACGGGCGACTCATGAACACCATCCAGGATGTGGGCAAGCTGCTCAAACAGGGTGTCACGGTGGTCATGTACGCCGGGGATGCCGACTATAACTGCAACTGGCTGGGTGGGGAAGCCGTGTCGTTGCAGGTCAAGGCCGCCAACTTCAGTAGTGCGGGTTACACCAACATTGTCACCTCGGATGGAGTGACACACGGCCAGGTGCGCCAGGCGGGGCAATTTGCCTTTGTGCGAGTGTATGAGAGTGGACATGAGGTTCCCTTCTATCAACCCTTGCTTGCGCTGGAGATGTTTGAGCGCGTCATTGGCGGCAAGGATGTGGCGACGGGAAAGATTCCCATCTCGTCGAGTTTACAGACGGTGGGCACGCCCAAGAGTTACTACCGGGAGGGCAACAGCACGATTCAGTGGGAGGTGTTGGATTCTCTGGCGACGTACAACACAACCACGAATGCTCCGAACCCGGTGAGCCGGAGGCTGAAGCGGATGGGACCAGCTTTGCGGTTTCAGATGTAGATCTGAAGTACCTGCGATTGTGCATTGAAGTACATTGTTCAGTGCAATTACCGATCATGGCTAGCTGTGCCGCCCAAAGGGGGAAGCTACAATCTAAACGCCATATCTTTCGATGCAGACACCTTACGAGCCATGAAATGCCATTTTATGATCAGGCTATCTACTGCCGGTGATTTTATGTAGTGTTGGAAATTTTCTGTTCAATCGCAACCCAAAGGAACCAACTGGCTGTAAAAGACACAACATAACTCGCCAGAGCCAAACTGTGCGAAGATATGAGAAGCAAAGTTTAAACGCTCCCAAGCCATGGTTTCCCTGTCAAGCCTCATTCACTCTATTGGCTTCAGCTGAAAGAAGAGGATAAACATTCAGGGGTAGAACCAGACAAAATCTGGTCTGGCGGGGATCTGGTGGGGACCCGAATCCAAGTTGCGTTAGTTTGAGGCATGGATCGACACGCGACGAACATGCAGTGGAGGGCCGCTATCGCTGTTTTGACTCGACATCGGACCAAAACCAAGGAAATTCGTATTCATCGATCGATAGTTCTTCTCATCTGGCAAGGCATGGATCCGTCTCCCCACTTCAGCCGGTACCTCCCGGCACAACAAAAGGAGCATGGCAGCCTGATTTCCTGCGTTCCAACTGTTCGTCGGTTGATCTCCCTGATCAAGTCCAGTTTCTCCCAAGATGGGCAACACAACCAGTATCGCAGGGCGTGATTGTCTGATATCTGCCCTGGGAGGCAATTCAGCCCTTGCGGTTTTCCCGAATGAGCTTCTTTGGACTGCAGATGTCCACGAATACAACCTCAATCTCCCGGTTACTCCGGCCGCAATCACGTACCCGGAGACAGCAGCACAAATCGCTGGTGTAGTTAAGTGCGCCTCGGACTATGACTACAAAGTGCAGGCACGCAGTGGAGGCCACAGCTTTGGGAACTATGGTAGCATACCTCATTCGAAACAATCCCCGAAGGCCATCCTCGACTAACGCAAACGTACTTGATACAGGCCTCGGCGGAGCAGACGGTGCAGTAGTGGTCGATATGAAACACTTTACCCAATTCTCCATGGACGATGAGACATACGAAGCAGTCATCGGACCGGGAACGACCCTGAACGATGTCGATATCGAACTCTACAACAACGGGAAACGAGCAATGGCGCACGGCGTCTGCCCAACCATCAAAACAGGCGGACACTTCACCATCGGAGGACTCGGCCCTACAGCACGTCAATGGGGTCTTGCCCTGGACCACGTCGAAGAAGTCGAAGTGGTGCTGGCCAACTCGAGCATTGTCCGGGCCTCGAACACCCAGAACCAGGACGTCTTCTTCGCTGTCAAAGGTGCCGCAGCCAACTTTGGCATCGTGACCGAGTTCAAAGTGCGTACTGAGCCGGCACCGGGTCTCGCCGTCCAGTACTCGTATACCTTCAACCTAGGCAGCACTGCCGAAAAGGCGCAATTCGTCAAAGACTGGCAGTCTTTCATCTCGGCGAAGAACCTGACCCGTCAATTCTACAACAACATGGTCATTTTCGACGGCGATATCATCCTCGAGGGACTATTCTTCGGGTCCAAGGAGCAATATGACGCCTTAGGACTAGAAGACCACTTCGCACCGAAGAACCCAGGCAACATCCTAGTTCTGACCGACTGGCTCGGTATGGTCGGACATGCGCTGGAAGATACCATCCTCAAGTTGGTCGGCAATACCCCAACCTGGTTCTATGCCAAATCCCTCGGCTTCAGGCAAGACACGTTGATTCCATCTGCCGGAATTGACGAGTTCTTCGAATACATTGCCAACCACACCGCCGGCACGCCAGCGTGGTTCGTCACACTTAGTCTGGAGGGCGGAGCTATCAACGACGTCGCTGAAGATGCTACCGCATATGCTCACAGAGACGTGCTCTTCTGGGTCCAGCTCTTCATGGTCAATCCCCTTGGTCCGATTTCCGACACGACGTACGAGTTCACCGATGGGCTGTATGATGTGCTTGCGCGCGCAGTGCCGGAGAGCGTGGGACATGCGTATCTGGGCTGTCCGGACCCGAGGATGGAGGATGCGCAGCAGAAGTATTGGCGAACGAACTTGCCCCGGTTACAGGAGTTGAAGGAGGAGCTGGATCCGAAGAATACATTCCATCATCCGCAGGGGGTTATGCCTGCTTGAACACTCCCAATAGTTTATGTATATAGACGAGATAAAATGTTTAATTTACGAGCCATAAACAGTGCAGATACTCGCTATAAAATACTGTA
Organism: Aspergillus niger; assembly: GCF_000002855.4. NCBI lineage: Eukaryota > Fungi > Ascomycota > Eurotiomycetes > Eurotiales > Aspergillaceae > Aspergillus > Aspergillus niger. The sequence continues at coordinate 1,167,957 of NT_166520.1, forward strand.
ACGTAATCCCCACATCATGTCCCCTTACTATGACCCCCATGATATTCATTCGGATGAAAATCCGGATGTCCCGGAATCCTCCCCGTGGCCTTGTACTCTTCCTCCGGGAACGAAGGCCCCAGGGTGGGATGAATCAGGGCAGTCTCATCGAAGATATCGAATCGATGCTCCTCGGCCCATTTATCCACTTTGTCCCAGTTGGCGCACTCGTGCTCGACGACAAAGTTGGGTTTCGGGGCACGGTCAGTGGGATCCCATGTGAAGGTTAGGAGAGCGATGTCGGCCTTGCACATGATATTTTGGCGGAGGTTATCGATGCAATGCTCTTTAGTGCCGTTAGTTATTGCACATTGAGCATCTTTTAAGATGTGGATAGGAACAAACCGATGTGAAGAGGAGTGCTTGGCTTCCCGATGTGATAGTAGCTGTGGTAGACTACTTGGCGGAGGAATTTCTGGTGATTCTTATTAGCTAGTCTATGCATGGAAAGAAATGGCAGGGTCTTTTACCAGGCAATGGAGCTGGTGATATACATCTTATTCTGTCAGAGTAGTAATTTGAGCAATGCTGGGGGAACATACCTGGAATGGCGTAATAGCCTCCCTTCTCATCATTGATTGGGACAGACGTGCGATTAATTCTCGCCAGATCTTCAGCAGTAACTCGGACGTTAGAATTAATGAATAGCTGGTGCCAGGCATGGTCCAATTCCTCAGATGGAGCACCCTTGAATGGATTTTCGCTCTCAATCGAGGCGTTGATTGTTTTTCGCTCTATTTTTACTGCTTCCCATAACGGGGCTAAGGTGCTTCAGTCAGTGATATTACGAGTAGGATAAGCCTTGATGGTATATACTTACACGCTATAAGATGCTTCGGTTTGCTGTCGTGATTTTTGATGCTACTCGTCGATCGGTATGATGCTGTTAGGAATGCAGCACCGTAGATAGAAGCAAGAATGAGATGGAAGCATAGGCTGCTCCATTGAAAGTGAGGCCTGTGTGGGTAGTCCCCGTAGCGGGGGCCATCGTCGAAGTGGTCTTTGTCGAAGGACTCATCGTGATAGTCTTCTGGGCTGTCTGATAGAGGTAGCCTCTCGGAGGAGGAGGAGCTGTCGTTCCTGTCTCTTTTCAGAGCCATGTACATTGTGCTGAGCCTTGCGAGTGACATTTTATTCACGGATACAGAGGCGGATAGTTTCTGCGGTCCTAGTAGGAAAAACAGAAGGTGAAAGACAATGAATGATCTTTCAGAAAATGGAGTAAAATTTTTCATATCAGATTGCTGATGGAGGGTCTACAATTGCTCACTTCCCCAGACAGGATAACTGTGAAACATATCCATGACGCATGGATTTCCCCGCAGGATCAATATGCAAGTATGGAGCGAGCGGAGGAACCTGTACTACTCAAATCACTGCAGCGAGTCTCAGGGAACACAATCCGGAACATCTGGAGCTTCATGTTTGGCCGGCTACCCCGCATTCTGCGCCATTTGCTTAGATGATGTGCAGATATTTCCTGGATGATTAGGACTCACGGCATATCAGTGGTCATGGGGTGAAGCTTCACCATGTGTTTCAATGATGAATCACCGTTGAACTATCGATGTCAAGCAGCGCAGGATCACATATTTGCACTCAGTTCCAGGAAAGTTGGGATCACAGCTGGGCGAGCTATTGCCTCGACACAGTCGGCCAGGGTTCAACCGTAAAGCAATCATGCTTTTGTGTCCTATACTTAGCTGCGAGTACATCTTTAAGGAAGCGATGACGACGCTCGGTTACTCGCCACATTCTACGCTCAGATGGCCGAGTTTGGTGCAGTATTTGTCTGACATGATGTGCGAAAAGCAGGCCATATTTGTCGATATAAAGGCTGTGAAATTCCCGTGGATTCGGGGTCCATTACATGCTACCACGTCAGCTCACTTGCTGCTAAGAGCAAAATAACATTATTCTTCCACTTATCTCTCTAGGAAAAAGAATATTCCAAGTCAGCCACGATGCATACCCCAAAGATCTTACTGTCCTTGTGCCTCACTATCGGTATGGCTGCGGCTTTGCCTGGTAAGTGGCTCATCTTGTTTGATTTAAAAGGCTGTACTGACGCTCGCAGCGGTGGGATCTACCAGCATGTTAGACGGTGACTTGTACAACTACAAACGGGGTACTAGTGAGCTTGACGGAGATCTCTACAACTATAGAAAGCGCAACAACGCCGAGCTTGATGGTGATCTTTACAACTACAGGCGCAGCAAAGCTCAACTTGATGGAGACTTGTATAATTACAAGCGTGATGATGCTGAGCTTGATGGTGATCTCTACAATTACTAAGTCTGCACTCACCTCTGCGCAATACGCTGTTACCTCGTACAAGGGGGTGAAATGAAATCCGAATATCCTGGAAATAAATGGCTTCATAGCTTTTTGTGTAGCTTAATGACACCTCTCGCAGTAACTGTGATACGTTGCTCCAAGAATGCCTCTACCCTAGGTTTCCAATGTGTTAAACTAATATTTCATAGAGCATCTCGCAAGCGTGGCTTACTTTCTGTAGCGCATTTGATGTGATAAGAGCCTAGAAGTCATACATTCATCGAGCTTGGACTCTTAGCTAGATAGTCACGCGATAGTTACAGGCTCATACCGTCTATGAACAAGATTCTTTACGTCCCTATGTGTCCATATGGCTCCATTATGCATTCTATTCTAGCTCCAGGTTCATGCAGTCTGCAAATAAGTATCTTTACGTCCCTATGTGTCCATATGGTTCCATTATGCATTCTATTCTAGCTCATCGAAGCAAGCAAAACAAGCAAATCACAACGGCATCAAATCCCTCACCCGCACCACCTCCCCCTTTCTCATAGATTCATTAGCCGCAATCCCAGTAGCAATAGACCAAGCCCCATCAACATGCGTCGCAGCTCTGCCCAGAGGATCTGCATCCGGAGTGCCAAACAGATCTTTCAGCAGCTGGGGATCCCCACCCCCATGACCTCCCTGACCCGTAGGCACTTCAATCTCCACTGGTTTCTCAAACAAAGGCCTTAGAAGAATAGTCTGTCGTTCAAGAGCGCCCTCCAATGCCTGCTCACCACCCGAATTAACATACGATTGTTCCACGACCTCCACCTCCAGCCGACCTTTACTCCCAGTGAAGTTCACCCGGAATCCCTCCCAAGGCGCATACGCCGTGAGACTATAGGTCATCACAGCTCCGGACTCATACCGGACCATCACCCCCATCGTGTCCTCAATGCTGATGCCATCGCCGAACACGCTCTGATCACGGTAATACCCATCTTCCCACTCTGCGTCCGCGTACAGACCCTTCAACTTCTCATTGCCCTCAAGATCCAGTGAAAACGGATCATCCCGAGCCAATTCACTTCCACGAGAGCGCGAGTAGAACCTCCTTTCGCCCCGTCGCTCTGCATTCTCCTTCCCATAGAAGCGTAGATCCCCCATCGCAACAACTGACTCGGGCCGAGTCCGGAGCCAGAAATTCACCAGGTCGAAATGGTGCGTTGATTTATGCACTAACAGGCCTCCAGTGTTTCTCTTGTCGCGGTGCCAGCGGCGAAAGTAGTCTGCTCCATGGGAGGTGTTGAGCACCCACTCGAAATGCACGGCATTGAGCTCGCCAATCGCTCCGCTCGCCAGCAGTTCCGCGATGCGCGTGTTATGCGGGGCGTAGCGGTAGTTGAATGTCACGCGGACCTTGCCCTGGGTCCGATCCACGGCGTCGAAGATCTGTCGACAACGCGGCGCATCGATGGTCATCGGCTTCTCCGTGATGACATTACAGCCCAGCTCCAAGGCACGGACGATGTACTGGTGGTGGGTGCGGTCGATGGTGGTGACGATCACCTCATCCGGACGAGTCTCCTCGATCATTCGATCGAAATCGCTCGCATTGTAGGTTGGAATCGCAGCGTGACCCAGCGATTGGATCTGCGAGTTGGCGTATGCCAAACGAGTGGAGTTGGTATCGCAGAAAGCGACGAGTTCGGCGGTGCTGGAGAAATCGCGCACGATGGCCGTGTAGAAGAACATGGCACGGCCGCCCGTGCCGATGAGGGCGTATTTCTTCATGGTGCCGCTGGTTGTGAGTAACGATGGCTCGTAAAGTGAGTGTTCATATTCATGGGGGAGGAATGACCATAGCTGAGACAGCTAATTGGGTTTATATGCTGTCGGGACACACTCACCCGAAGCGCAGATCTGGTATCTCGCACGGACATCCCACTTCGCCCCCCACGCAGCTTAACTGCCAGAGTTTTTCCATCAACCGGAAACAGGCCAGAATGCGGGGAGACTGGGGTTGGAGAATCTGGGGTAACGATGTCAGATCAGCCGACGAGATTGATGGTGAGATAGCCTCGGCAGTTATCTGATCAAGTTATAATTGACGGAAGTGCAGTGACTTTAACCGGGTTATCTTGGCCGAAAGGATATAAATCACGTAGAGTCACCGAGTATCTATTCTCCTATCTGCAAGCTGGTATTCGCGATGGCGACCCGGGCAGAAGAATCCCACGATGCCATCACGGCCGTGGACACCCTGGCCCATGGCACAGGGAGAGAGAAGGCAGCGGACTTCCTAGCCACCGTCAAAGAGGAAGAACGGACATTCAGCCCAGAAGAAGAAAAGCGCGTTCTTAGACGCATCGATCTCCGTATACTGCCTCTTCTGCTAGGAGCATACTTCTTCCAACAACTGGACAAATCAACGCTGTCGTACGTGTCCATTTTTGGCCTCGTCGAGGATGCACATCTGCACGGCCAGCAGTACTCATGGCTTGGATCTATTCTGTATCTTGCCCAACTAGTGGTGCAACCACTTGCTGCCTTGCTACTTGTAAAGGCCCCAACAGGGAAAGTCATCGGAACCGCGGTGCTGCTATGGGGAAGTTCGCTGGCCATCATGGCAGCGTGCACGGACTTTGCCAGCCTACTAGGGCTACGACTAACCTTGGGGACATTTGAGGCTATAATAGGTATATCCTAGCCTGTATCTGGTATACCGCAATATGGTGACTAACGAAAATAGCACCCTCATGTGTGGCCGTCACGCAAATGTGGTGGCGTCGAGGCGAGCAGACCCTTCGGACGGCAATATGGAACGCGATGAACGGGGTCACCTTTATAGTATTAGCCCTACTATCATCTTATGCAAAGACGATCCTAACTATTCCAATAGGTCGGAAGTCTATTCACGTACGGACTCGGCCACATCTACAGCGACAACCTCTACTCCTACCAGGCGAGTATCCTCTCCCCACCCATCCATAATATTCACATAATAACCCTCGAAACACAGATAATCTTCATGTTCTGCGGTCTCCTCACCGTCGCCTACTCAATCCTAGTCCTAATCTTCATGCCCGACTCCCCCATGGAAGCCAAGTTCCTCTCTGAACGCGAGAAAGTGATCGCTGTGGAACGTCTCCGAGCCAATCAGATGGGCATCATCTCGCGCGAATGGCGATGGGATCACGTCTGGGAGACGGCATACGACGTGAAGACGTGGCTGTGGTTTTTTCTCATCGTGACTATCTCGTGCGTACATACCCCCCCAATAGCTCACAGCAGTATCTAACTTCGAATACAGTATCCCCAGCGGCGGTATCAGCACATTCGGCAACCTCATCATCAAGTCCTTCGGCTACGGATCGTTCGAAACGATCCTCTTCAACATCCCCTTCGGCGCTATTCAGGTCATCGCCATCCTAGGCGGAGGGTGGCTGGCCACGCGGTTCCAGCGGAAGGGGCTCGTGATTGCCTTGTTTGCGGGGATTTCTGCCATTGGGACGTTATTGATGATCGTTGTGCCAAGAGAGCAGAAGGGTGTTCTTTTGTTTGGATATTACTTGGTATGTTTCCTCTATTTCTCTCGCAGGCTAGACGGATCATATTGATGATATATATGCACAGGTCTCCTGTCTTGCGGCCATAACGCCCCTCGTCTACGCCTGGGAAGCGCAAAACACTGCCGGGGATACCAAGAGGAAGTGCACTTCAGCCGTGGTGCTGATTGGGATGTGTGCTGGCAATGTAGGCTTCTTTGCCCCCCTCCCTGGTTAAGTATATAAATTCATGGCCTTATCTAATACGACTAGGTCATTGGCCCCCAACTCTACTCCACCTCCCAAGCACCGCTATATCGACCGGGCCTTATATCCAATCTTATCCTGTTCGTGTTGGTCGCGGTCTTTGCTATGTACGTTCCATCCTTCCTGATTGCATGGCAGAGGATGAAAGGAGTTCGCTGACCCGCACAGACTCGCTAATTTATATCTCATCTATCTGAATCGGAAGCATGCACGACGGAGGACGGAACTGGGCAAGTCGGCTCAGATTGTCGATGAGTCCATGCTTAGGAAGAAGGCTGTGGAGCAGGGGAAGGTACTTGAGGTGGAGGATGTGAATGTGAATGTGAATGTGCTGGGGGATAACGATAAGGGGTTCTCGGATATGACGGATTTGAAGAATGAGGATTTTATTTTTGTTTATTGATACATAGGATAAGGTTCTGGGTGGTGGTATGTTATGTTCGCGGGTATTCTTTTGAATGGTTTGTTGATTATAGTAATCTTTTATTAAAATAATCATCTGGTAAATAAGGGTTAGGAGTCTTTGGGCTGGGATGATCAGTATCCCTGACCTGTTACTAGATGTAGCTTGCCTGTTGATCACTCATCGTCCTCGTCATCCTCATCGTCATCGTCTTCGTCGTCCTCGTCATTCTCTTCCTCATCCTCATCGTCCTCATCGTCCCCATCATCCTCGTCAGGAGAGCTGCACTTCCCACTATCGCAAACCAAATCATCCGAGCAGTCATCCTCAGTGGAACAGATCGCGCCTGCAGCAGATCAGTATGAGCCATTGGATTTGTATCGATCGGAGCGTCCACGTACCTTCGCAGTGTCCCTGCCAGGAGCAGGTGGCTGTGGAGCCTGAGGCACTCGAGGTGCTGGCGGCGCTGGTCGCGGCGCTCGTCGCCAAGGTGGTCTGAGAGGGTACGCTGGCGCTGGGGCTAGGGCTGGAGCCGGACAGTCCCAGGTTGGAGGCGAGAGCTCCGACCAGCTTGTCGCCCATTGACCGCAGAGTGCTGAAGTTGGTGATGTAGTTCTTGTTCAGGGCACTGCTGGGGAGGACGGCGTCGTCGCCGGTGAAGACGATGTCTGTTTCTATATTAGATGGAAACGTTTCAGGTCACCGGGTGTAGGGCTTACAGGTTACGTCGGCTTCGGCGTGTCCCTCGGCTCCGTTGAGATCGTCGTCCGGGAAGCAGGTGCGGGCCATGAGCCACGAGGCTTCGCCGGTTACCTCGGGGTCGTCGCCGTTGGAGTCACCCAGAATGCCGTAGTACATCTTGCCGTTGCTAAGGAGGTCAGTCAGCATGATGGGTTCCAAAGTATGGGGGGTAGACTCACCAAATCACTGCGGCAACGTTGTTACCGGGCAGTAGGTCCTCGTTGGCTGTGAGAAACTGGTCTGGAATGACAATCCAGGGAACCTCATAAGCTGACAGGGCTCCCCAGTTCGTCTCGGGCAGACCATCTCCGTTGCCCTTGCACTTGTAGTCTATGCCATCACAGTCGACATCCATGTCAGCTACCCAGCTGAGCGCGGCGCCCTGTAGTCATTAGCAAGGGTACTGCCCACTCTAATCCGAGGGTAATTGAGACATACCTGATTGAACTTCACCCAATCGCTATGAATGGTCGACTTGGGGGAATCATCATCCGTATTGACGGGATAGGTAGCCTTGGATGGCACCGAACTGGCCTTGGCTGCAGCCGACTGCAAGGCCGCGACGGGCAGGGTCGTGGCCGCGGCAAAGTAGCTGGCCGGGGGACCGTTACTCGGGCTGTTGTACTTGGAGCCATCGACGGACTGGGCTTTGACGGAGCCCGCGAGGGCGAGGAATGCAAGACCGGCGGTGGTTTTGAATGCCATGATGAGAAGGTGCCAAGTGAAGATGGGAAGTGATTCAGGTAATTCAAGGAACGATGCGAGGGAAGATGATGGTGATGATAGCAATGGCCGGGGCGAGCAGGCAATTTATATCTTCATCGTCGAGCGAGATGGCACCTCGCTTCATATCATCTTCATTCACTTGCTGTCGGGGAGAATTGAGGTCTGGTGGAGCTTGGCCCCCAAGTTGAGTCGGAGCGAGCTTGTCGCGAGAGATCCGATGTCTCGTCACCGTTTCATCAGCGGAGGAGTTAATATTCAGCACTGCTGTGGAGAGATGTTGAACACTATCCTTCTTCCACTTTCTCATCTTCTCATTTGGCAAGAGGTCTTTCTAGACAGTTTAGAAACGGGTATATTCACCGGACAGGTGGTGAATGCCACGTTGAGCTGATGATGATATTCCGGTTGACCCTTCGAGCGTTTTCTTGTGCACTGTTAGACCCTGACCCCATGCTCTGCAGGGCAGAAAACCTAAAGGAAGCACTAGTGACCGGTAACGACCCGGGATGGTGTTTGGCGATCCAGAAACGAGTCCTGCAGAACCGTTTCGGCCCGCAGGAATCCGGAAAGGAATGGGAATACGACCTGGGGGCCTTGGGGGCCGCAGCAGGCGAGGTTTTGATATGAAGTCGGAAGCCTCTCCACAGATTGTGGTATGTCATATAATGAGATGGTGAAGGTGGAGGATCGTCATAGGATCGACGAGTGGCCGTTATTGAGGTTATTTATAGGCTTGGGGTGGTTTTACAGTGAGACGGCCCCCGACCGGTTCATTATGCGGTGCCAGAAGGGGAAGGTCATTCCATGAACTGTGTCCATCCCATGTGGTGTCAACTAACAAGACAATTGATTCATTACTAGTCAATGTCTGGATAACCTTCACGTGTCTTGACGATAAATCTCACCGGGCATCGTGGATGGATGTCTTACAGCCAGTTCTTCTTTGATTCGGGTAGTCCGGTGAGAGCGAATTGTGCCATTAGACGATTACAGAAACCTTGGTTGGATTGATTGTTGATGTGTCAGTCTCCAGGAAGTGTACGGAATCAATTCCCGACCGTGATATTGGGGGAATGATCTGACCCAGTCGAGCTGACAAAATTGTAAATTGGGGGCTGTCAGCCCAGGTGAGAGGGTGTATAAAAGCGACCACCCGTCATGCCACCAGTTGAAGGGACTGGCGTTAGTCCTCAAGCATGGAAAGAACTGTAGACACAGCTGATACCCTGATACCGCCGATACTCTGCACCAGAGAAAACCAAGGTTCAATCCCACGAGGAGGAGGTGAAGAAGAAACGGCACATCTCGGGGCGTTGGAGAGACCCTCCACGAGGCCACTTCCTACAACTAGAGGGCGACTTTGCACGGTCGCATGATGTTTGTACTTGCTGAAATGCCTTGGATCAGGCACCACTCAGGGGTCGTAGTGGGATAAGACAACTCACCGGTGCCAGCGCAGGTACATGCATTGAGCCTGTCTCGGGAGGTGGATGGAAGTGGAGGAGAAGATGGACGATCCTTGCTCGATGCGTCCCTCTCAGGGACCGTCGAGATCCCGTCGAGGAAAACACAAAGTAACCTCGGTCAGATCTCGATCCCACCCAACCAAAGCCATGTGCCTGTCCATTTGGTTACTTACCCTCACAATGGAAAATTTTCACCCAGTTCGCAATTATGTTCCGAGGATTGCCAGATCAATATAGGGAACTAAATAGATATATTTGAATTTTCAGGTACCACCCGATCTACCAGTAATTTCTATTCTCTGCAATCAGAAACACCAACACTTCTTATGAGTACGGATGGGTATGGCAGTGCAACAGTTGGGGTCGAGTTTCAGCCTCCGCGAGACAGGGCACAATCCTCCGGGGGGCCAAATATTCTCGAAGTTGCTTGCCTCAATGTGTGTGATGATGCAGATGTAGATGCAGATGCAAATGCAGATGACCTGTCTGGTGACTGACAACGAGACAATGTGATCAGTGCGAGCATGGGATTTTGATAGATAATTAACTAACTACGGAGTACTACTACTCTGTAACTCTGTAACTCTCCACTACTGTAGGAACCCCTGGGTGTGCCTGGCCCGGTACCTGCATGGATTTCCTGCCTGACCGCGTCATCCGGGTTGGGGCCAAACATGGAAACCCATCATCCAACGAGGAAAGGATTGCTGACGATTTTTCCCGTCCACCAACACAGAAAAACCTAATTCGGTACTGTCAAAGCCCGGCCTGGATGTTCCCTCTCCAACCCGAAGAAAAGTGACCTCCCCTCCCTGAATGAAATCTCCACTGAGGGGGGATAAAGAGAGAGGGGGGAGGGAAGAACCCGTGCCGGAATCCATCATGGACTGGCATGGCAATATCCACAATGAGGAGAAAAAGAGAATCAGGGGCATAAGGAGAAGGCCGGGGCTAGAAGCAACTGTCCCCCCACCCAGCCAGGGAATCCAATTTAATCCAGTGAAATCAGTTAATTACCGTTGAAATGAAAATGTGTGTTTATTTTTATGAAGAACAAGCATCGGCCCTAAGAATAGCTTGCTATTTTTATCTCGTTACTATTGGATGGTTAGTCTTCAAGGCCACGCTGTGATTTGCCACTCGGCTGCCGGGGTGTCAATTTCGTGGCTGTCCCTGGATCCAACCAGCTTGCGCCAAGCACACCCCCAACCCACTGCGCTCTTTTGTCATCCCGGCGGGGACATTCCTGATTGGACCATGTGGCAGCCACAGATCCACTCTCGCCCAGTGGTGGGGTGGAGTCCAACCCAGGCACGAGCTCATCCCATTGGCTACAGGATTTACTGACGGGGCAGTCGAATTTCCAGGTTCAGGCCAATCTGGTCGGGCTGGAAGTCTAGAATGTCTCGGTTGCCTCCCTTAGTTTCGTTTCCCTTGTCGGCTCTCTCTTTTCCCCTCATACATCTTACTTCTTCTCCTCCTCTTTCTCCTCTTCTTCCTCTCTCTTTCTCCTTCTTCTTCAATCATCTCTCTCTCTCTCTAACTCAGAACTCGGTTTATTCCTTGTTCATTCCATTCTTTCTTACACTCCCTCTTCTCGCTCTCAGCTCTCTGTGTAGCGTATCACTCTCTTTCCCTACCTCACCCACTCTTTGATAATCCCTTACGTTCTTTTTTTTCACGACCGTCACCATGCTCTCCAAGATGCAGCTCGCCCAGCTGGCCGCCTTCGCCATGACCCTGGCCACCTCCGAGGCCGCCTACCAGGGTTTCAACTACGGCAACAAGTTCTCCGATGAGAGCTCCAAGTTCCAGGCCGACTTCGAGGCCGAGTTCAAGGCCGCCAAGAACCTCGTCGGCACCTCCGGCTTCACCTCCGCCCGTCTCTACACCATGATCGTACGTTTTACCCCCAATCAAAAAGATGGATCATCACAATGATGGTGCAAGTTACTCACTCGCCGATAGCAAGCCTACTCCACCAGCGATGTCATCGAGGCCATCCCCGCCGCCATTGCCCAGGATACTTCCCTTTTGCTCGGTCTCTGGGCCTCCGGTGGTGGCATGGACAACGAGATCACCGCCCTGAAGACCGCCATCTCTCAGTACGGTGAGGAGCTCGGCAAGCTCGTCGTCGGTATCTCCGTCGGCAGTGAGGATCTCTACCGCAACTCCGTCGAGGGTGCCGAGGCCGATGCCGGTGTTGGTGTCAACCCCGACGAGCTCGTCGAGTACATCAAGGAGGTCCGCTCCGTCATCGCCGGCACCGCCCTCGCCGACGTCTCCATCGGTCACGTCGACACCTGGGACTCCTGGACCAACAGCTCCAACTCGGCCGTCGTCGAGGCCGTCGACTGGCTGGGCTTTGACGGCTACCCCTTCTTCCAGAGCTCCATGGCCAACTCCATCGACAACGCCAAGACCCTCTTCGAGGAGTCGGTCGCCAAGACCAAGGCGGTTGCCGGTGACAAGGAGGTCTGGATCACTGAGACTGGTTGGCCCGTCAGCGGTGACTCCCAAGGTGACGCCGTCGCCTCCATCGCCAATGCTAAGACTTTCTGGGATGAGGTTGGCTGCCCTCTCTTCGGCAACGTGAACACCTGGTGGTACATCCTGCAGGATGCCTCCCCCACCACCCCCAACCCCAGCTTCGGTATCGTCGGCAGCACTCTCTCCACCACTCCCCTGTTCGACCTGTCCTGCAAGAACTCCACCACCTCCTCCTCGTCCGCCGTTGTTTCTGCCGCTGCTTCTTCCGCCGCCGGTAGCAAGGCCGTTGGTTCTTCCCAGGCCTCTTCTGGTGCCGCTGCCTGGGCCACCTCCGCCTCCGGCTCTGCTAAGCCCACCTTCACCGTTGGCCGCCCCGGTGTGAACGGCACTGTCTTCGGTAACGGCACCTACCCCCTCCGCCCCAGCGGTTCCGCCTCTGCTCGTCCCTCCGCCGGTGCCATCTCCAGCGGCTCGGGCTCCAGCTCCAGCGGTTCGGGCAGCTCTGGTAGCACCGGCACCTCGGCCACCTCCGGCCAGTCCTCCTCTTCCGGCAGCTCTGCGGCCGCTGGCTCTTCCTCCCCCGCTGCCTTCAGCGGTGCCAGCACCCTCTCCGGCTCCCTCTTCGGTGCCGTGGTGGCCGTCTTCATGACCCTGGCTGCTTTGTAAGGAAATGAACGGATGACACGGGTTTCCCCCCCTCCCCGCCAACCCTCTTCTCTGGGTGATTGGAGTTTCTCTCGTTTTTTTGGGTAGCCCCGATTTTGTGTTCCGGTGTTCTTTTTCGGTCGACTTTTCCCTTCTTGATACATATTTTATATTCCCTCAAAACTTTTTGTGTGCTTGCCATGGTTTGGCCCGGATGATAGACAAATGTTAATTTAGACTTGAGATCTTTCCATCCAGCTGCATGATCAAGCGCATTGCAATCGACCGAATTGTGGAATCTTGTAATGTAATCGATACCCTGCTACTCAACCAGTAAAATCCTTGACCGGTCCGGATATATCATCTTCGTTCGGGTATTGCCATACGCGCAGTTACTGCCAAAGGCATCTACGTCCCTCCGATTATTCCCATGGAGGTCACATCTTTGCTTCCCGTGTAGTATCAGGTAACCTTGCTGCTGATGTCGTTGATCCCCTTGCCAGGACGCTTCCTTACCGTGCTGCGGACTGCGCTATACCAGTATTTAGCCAATCTTCGTTATATGTCTCAACGGAATGGATAGCTGCATAATAGACAGACGCGCTTTGTTCAATACTTTCTTTGCAGATTTGGCCATGAGAATTGACAGATGATGTGGTTCATCGTTCACTACAGTAAATTCATTTCGTGCATAAACTCAGTTCAACTTGGGAGTCGTAGTATTGATGAAGCCGGATATATATATAGTAGAGACTATGGTGAAACAAGCATCAGGTCTCCATGACATGAGAATCTCACTGGTGGTTCTTTTTACGTACTATTGCACATTTCTGCAAAGTAAAACGACAAATTAAGAATCTATTGCCGGTAGCAAATTCCTATTAGAATCCTCGAAGCAATAACTGGCCATCATTATTTGAGACTCCGATTTTCTGCAGGTTTAAATGCTGTCCCGATCGGGAATAGTCATGTTGCAGAAATGGTCCTTCTTCTTCTGGAGGCGGTGTGAGATGATTCCTCCAGTGCAACATCTTTCTTAAGAGGTTGTCCGATTGCAGCACTGGTTGCATCGGGCAACCTCGGGGCCCGCTGGGTGATTCTTTTCCCTTGTACAAAGCCACTTGGAATGGCATTGTGGTCGTGCATGCAAAGAAAGAAGAAAACTCTGGCAAGGTGCCATTCATCCATGGCTGTTCCATCCACGGTTCTCCCTGGAATTGCTGCCTGAGGCTCTAGTAATGTTTGTGCAAGTCACGTGCTAGTTGCATCTCCGCCAGTCATCTGCTGCCTTCGCATGTTGGTCTCCCTATAAATCTACCCTTTTATCAGACTAGACGATTCCAGAATACCCCTGTGGGTCTGAACGCATCATCCCACCATAGACATACCTACTCAGTGCGCATTGGGACTCTGCTTGCCGGAAACATCCCAAGAGCAGCAGACTCTGCAGATTCCTGACCAGAAGAAGGGATACCGCTTACTGCCTCTGTTGGTCAATCAGTCTGGGGCAGAACTGAGGACAAGGTCATACTCTAGTAGTGGAACAGTGACCCCGGAATATCATGGTGGTGTCGGCATTATCTGGTGATGCAGCATCCGAGAAGAAATCTGCTACTGCAGACAAGCTACAGCAGCGGTATAAGCAGGGAATCGTGCTTCGAACCTGCCGCAGCCAACCAACACAATGGATTGACTGCTTTCAGTCCAACCTTGTAGGGTTCACATTACAATTGCAACGTGTTGCCCCACAACAGACCATGGGCCTGATTGCTACCTAGGCCTCTCGCAGCTGCTTTTGTCGTCATGCCAGTTGCAATCGAATACATTCAGTCTGTGAGAAGGATGTGATATTCTGTCTGGGATTTCTTTCGAGAGCCATGGCATGCAAACAGGACAGCTGGGGCGTACAATTTGGATACACCCTCTGTAATCGTCCCATCTCCGATAGCCGGACCATACCTAGTTTGCCTATTTTCGCATCTTGCAACCTTCCTCCTCGTACGACTGCGGTTCCTGACCTGCCCATAACCCCTAGCTTGTATACTCCAAACATTGATGGATATTGATTGGGTAATTGATTAGAAGAATCCGGGTCTCATGGTCTACTCATGGGATCACTGGATTGGTTGGCTGTCTGTGTTGGGCAACGTCAACCGAGCTGATTCGGAGATTAGAGCGCAGAGCATCGTTCTCAGTGCATGGAACCCATGCAGTTCTGGCAGGAACCGAGCAGCCCTGGCCGAGATTCTTCCTGATAAAGCGGGAGGGTGCGGCGGAGACTTTCACCTTTGCGGAAGATGATCGCCGCCAACCACGTTAGTCCGTTTCAACGCTCCTCTCCTGGTGGACCAGCTTTAAGCTTAATCCCCCAGTCATGCCAACCGCTGAGACCCCGATCTCGTCTGATCATCAGTTGCAGAACCTGTACCTGCAGGGCCTCGTCATCCTTGATCCATTCTTTATTTCCTTCTCCGCCAGTCTCCAGGCAGCATCCAAACCTTGCCCATTTCAGGTTCATCGGCCGGAATCCGTTCTCTCGGTTGCATCCGAACCGGCGGACGACCGCATCCTCAATCAAGATGGTTGTTTCCAATGCTTCGTGGGTGGGGTGGATTACGTTGCTCCCGGTGGTTGCAGAACCATCCGATTCCCCTCTCAGGCGTATATAATGGCTACGGTATCCCATCTGCAATCAATCTTTTCCACCCAAACCAGTCCCTCCTTCCGTCCCTCTTTTCACCTTTTGGTCATTCGTTCATTATGTCCAAGTTCCTCCTCTGGACCGTCTCTGCGGCGGCCCTCGCGCGCGCCGCGACTCTTGAAGACGTCTGTACCACTGCTCATGCGAAGGCCGCTGTGCCTGTCTCCGGCTTGGTGCAGGGAGTGGTCACCAACCCTTCCAGTATCACCGCGGCCCCCGTTTACAATGAATCCACCGCCGGTTCCGACTACTACCCGGCCGGTACCTATGATTACTGCAATATCACCATGACTTATTCTCATGCGGGCAAGGACGATAGCGTCCTGCTGCAATTCTGGATGCCCACTCCTGACGACTTCCAGAACCGCTGGGTGTCCACCGGTGGCTTTGGCTTTGCCATCAACGTTGCCTCCAACGTGCCTGCTGGTCTTCCCTACGGTGCCGTCGCCGGCCGGACCGACGGTGGCTTTGGCAGCTTCGACACCCAATTCTCCTCTGTATACCCCCTGGTGAACGGTACCGCCAACTACGACGCTCTGTACATGTTCGGCTACCAGGCCCACCACGAGATGTCCTCCATCGGCAAGGCCTTCACCAAGAACTTCTACAGCATGTCCGACAAGCTCTACGCCTACTACCAGGGCTGCTCCGAGGGTGGCCGTGAGGGCTGGAGTCAGGTGCAGCGCTTCCCCGAGGAGTGGGATGGTGCCGTCATTGGTGCCCCTGCCATCCGTTATGGCCAGCAGCAGGTGAACCACCTGGTGCCCCAGGTCGTCGAGCAGACCCTCGACTACTACCCTGAGAACTGCGAGTTCTCTGAGATGGTGACTCTGATCATCGACGCTTGTGATGAGCTCGATGGCCGCAAGGACGGCGTCATCTCCCGCACGGATCTCTGCCAGCTCAACTTCGACCTCAAGTCGACCATCGGTAAGCCCTACGCCTGCAACGCCAGTACCAGCATGGGTGTGGCTACCCCGGCCCAGAACGGCACCATCACTGCTGAGGGTGTGCGCGTCGCCCAAACCATTCTGGACGGACTGAAGGACTCTGAGGGTCGCCAGGCCTACTTCTGGTACCGCATTGGCTCCGAGTTCACCGACGCAGAGACCTCGTACGATTCGACCACCGGCACCTACGGGATTGACATCTCTGAGCTGGGTGGTGAGTGGGTGACTCACGGACTGCAGCTGCTGGATCTTGACAACCTCTCGAACCTGGACAACGTCACCTACGACACCCTGCGTGACTGGATGCTCGAGGGTCTCCAGCGCTACGAGGATGTCCTGCAGACCACTTGGCCCGATCTGTCCCGCTTCCAGGCTGCCGGTGGTAAGGTGATCCACTACCACGGCGAATCGGACAACAGCATCCCTCCTGCCTCTTCGGTGCGTTACTTCGAGTCCGTCCGCGACACCATGTTCCCCAACAAGACCTACAACGCCTCGGTCGAAGCCCTGAACGAGTTCTACCGCCTCTACTTGGTCCCCGGTGCCTCCCACTGCAACACCAACTCCCTGCAGCCCAATGGTCCTTACCCCCAGAACTCTCTCGGCGATCTGATGAACTGGGTCGAGAAGGGCATTGAGCCGGTGACTTTGAACGGAACGGTGTTGAGCGGCGACTACGAGGGAGAGGAGCAGAAGATCTGCTCGTGGCCTCTGCGTCCTCTGTGGAAGAACAACGGCACGGTCATGGACTGCGTGTACGACCAGAAGTCGATTGACACCTGGTTGTATGATCTGGATGCGTATGACATTCCGATCTACTAGGCTCATACTTGCCGGCCTTTCCTTAGAAAAGCTCCATTCTGTACATTGTGTACATTAGTCTGAATATAATACCATAGGCTAGATGCCATGCACCAAATTCTAGATCCAAAAGTAGACATCGTCCGGGTAACAAGCATTAAACTTCCGACTATCGGATCGTCCCGTAGGCAACAACATCATCATGACTCCTCCACCTCGACCTTATTCCCACCTCCAACCACTGCCCCCCACCATCACAACACTAAAGACAAAAACATGAAAATCATCATCATCGGCGCCGGCATCTCCGGCTGCGCCGCATATCTCACCCTCCGGAAACATCTCCCACCACCACCCCCATCATCCTCACCCACCCAAGACCACGAATACACCATCTACGAAGCATACCCCACCACCATCGACACCACCTCTGACGACCGCCCCAATGACGAACACAGCACCCACTCCGCAACCCTAACCATAGGCGGCGGGCTCGGCGTAGCCCCCAACGGCCTCCGCGTACTCGAACGCCTCGACGAGGACATTCTCCGCGACGCAGTCAGCGGCGGATACATGGTCGACCACAGCAACCTGAAAGACAAACACGGCCGGGTGTTGATGCGACTCCCTTCATCCAGCACCACCACCACCGGCAGCAGGGACAGCGATGGAACTACTACTACCCCAATGCACCTCCTCGGCACAAGCCGACATAACATCTGGCGATGTCTGCGCAAACGCATCCCAGACAGCATCATCATCAATAAGCGAGTAGCGAGTGTAACCGCGCACCCTACCCACCGCAACACAGTCACCTTCGTTGATGGAAGCGAGCCCGTACACGCAGATCTTGTCATAGGTGCGGATGGTTTAAAGAGTGTTACTAAACACGCCCTCTTCGATGGGGATCCGTACCCCCCTCATTACGAGTATGCATACCACCCATACACCATGAACATACATACTAATAATAATACTACTAAATCAGAGGCCTAATCGGCATCGGCGGCTTCCTCCCCACCAGCACCCTCCCACCAACCATCCCCCGACCGGAACCAGGATCCATGAATTTCTGCTTCAGCGGAACAGGGTTTTTCGGCTACTTCTACGCTACTAGCTCTCCTACCTCTGTTGATCGCTGCTCCGCATATCATATCTCCCCGCCGGGGGATACATTAGCTTGGTGGACTACATACTCAACACCTACTTCTTCTTCTTCTTCCACCCCACCTAATACTCAAGATCTAGATATGGATGACGTGACGGCCCAACTCCAGAACAGATTCGCGTCATGGACTGACCCTCTCGTCCATCATATTATCCGTTCTGTGCAGGTGCAGACGATGTGGCCGACCTGGACGAGTCCGCCACTTCCTACCTGGGAGAGGGAGGGGGTGGTGCTGGTGGGGGATGCGGCGCATGCGTTGCCGTCGACGTCGGGACAGGGCGCGAGCCAGGCGTTGGAGGATGTGGAGGCTTTGGGAAGGTTGGTGGCGCATGAGGTGGGGATTGGGTATCAGGAACAACTGGTGTTAGGGGTGTCTGGTGGGGTGGAGGGAGAGAAACGGGCTATTCAGATGGCGTGTAAACGGTATGTGGAGATGAGGATGCCGAGGGTGAGGGGGATATTGGATCGGGCGAGGGGGATGCAGAATAGTAAGAGGGATATGGGGGTGTTTGGGGAGTGGGTGATGTATTGGGTGATGTGGGTTATGGGTATGTTTTCTTTTTTTTATTTACTCCTTTTGGTGATGTGTGTATGGGGATATGCTAATGTGTTTCGTCTGGGGGGTAGGGTTCTTTCCAGGGTTGCTTGGGAGGCAGCAGCAGGAGGTGTTTGATTATGATTTGCCGGGGGATGTGGAGCGGGTGTTGGATGGAAGATAGTAGTACTTACTATTCTTCGATGATATTGTGTTGATATGTAGTGTGGGAGTACAGCGCAGACAAAAGTATCAGGTACTAGTTACACTCTCCTCATGCACACTATCCACTTTCTTCTCTTCATCTTCTCCCCTCTCTACCCCTGGCCCATCAAAGATCACTGCTACCTGCTCCAACGTGTATCCCTTTGTTTCTGGGTAGAAGAAGAATGCAGTCACTCCGAACAGCACCAACACCACAATAAACACAATGTAATACCGCCACTCAATCGCGTCCAGGGCAATCGGGTTCACAAACGTATTGAAAAACATGCCGACAATCGTCGCCACCCAGGTGACTGTCAGACCGCGGGATCGTAGTCGGTACGGCCAGATTTCGCAGGGATACGAGGTAAGAAAAGGTGTGCTAGATCATCACGTTAGCGTAAACACTAAGTTGCTGGTGGTGGTGGTGGTGGGACTGACAGAGCAATGCAATATCCTGAAAAGAAGATAAACAAGAACGGAATCACAGCAGCCCCCGTGGCCGCGTTATTGGTCGCCTTGAAAGATCCCGAGAGCGCTGTCACTAGCACGTAGCTGACGAACATGATGACCGCCGAGGCCAGGAACAGTGGACGGCGACCGAGTCGGTCGATCAGGAACGCTCCCAGGGCAGCAAAAATCAAATCCCACATTTGCAGACAGGCCGAGATGAGCGTCTGGTCACGGACACTGGTGACTCCGACCGAGTCCAGGATGAGCGACAGGTAATACGAGACCACTCCGTTGCCGGACCACTGCGCAAATAATCCCAGAGTGATAGAGATCATCAGGCGCCAGCGGTTTCCCGGTGTCTTTACCATCTCTATGTAGCTGGCACTGCTGTGGGCTTCTTGTTCCGCTCGGATGGTGGAACTGATCTCGGAAAATTCATATGCCACAAGGGGAGAGGTCTCGTCGCCAGCAGCGTGATAGCGGGTAAGGATTGCCCGGGCCTCTTCGTTGCGTCCGACCGAGATCAACCAGCGGGGACTTTCCGGGGCCAGGAGGAACCCCGGCAGTCCAACGACGGGCACTAGGGCTTGGAGGACAGAAGGGAGTCTCCAAGCCCAGGAAGAGTCGTAGGTACGAGAGGCAAAGACGACCCAAGCAGCGACAGTCCCACCGACATACCAGCCGGACATGAACAGCGAGTTGAGCATGCCGCGGTGAGTCGGGTAGGCGACCTCGTTGATGAGCAGAGGAACGGCATTACCGAACAGGGCAGACGCACCCCCCAGAAAGAGCCGAGCAAGCATAAACGCAACTGCATTGGGAGCAGCAGTCTGGAGGACGCACCCCAGCGTCAAGAAGAGATATCCGACGTAGACGCCTGGCTTGCGGCCATACCGGTTGGAAATCCAGGCTGCAGTTGGGTAACCAATGCCGCAGCCAAGCCAGTAGATGGCATTCAGCCAGCCCAGCCGTGCTCCGGTAGGATTGTTCATAAAGGCCTTCCACTGGTCCAAGGCCTCAAGACCGTTCATGAGAGATCCGTCATAGCCGTTGGCGGACGAGAACATAACCAATGAGAGAATGATGAGGTTGAGCCGCACCAAGTGAGGCTGCTTGTACCATGCAGGACCTGAAGGGAGGACCGCCGCGAGGTGGTCCTCTCCTGCAGGTTTGCTCGTCGTGTCTGCTTTGCTGACTCCCATGGTCGGTTTCAACGGCGTTTGGAAAAGAAACTAAAACTCAGCACAAGCAAAATTCGAGGAGGCACAGGCTATTTCAAGGGTGGCCTGGGAGGCGTCGATATGTCGGCGGTTTAACCCTTCGCACCCCCGCTGGCTACGTCTCGTGTGGCTCTTCGCGGACAGGACGGCTGTTGAGCGATGCCGTTAATGCGACTAGTGAGCTCGTAACCCTGCATATAATTCGGGAACCAAAGCCATGTGAATACCACCAATCATAGCGAGGCGGGTTTACCCATATCCATGGCGTGAAAGACACTGGACGGCTCATCAAAGTGCTGAACCCACCGACGCACGTTCAGCTGGGGTACGGCAGGTGAGGAAGGTGTGGAGAACTGGGGGAAGTCGGGGTAGGGCATCGGCCAGCATGTCGGGAGACAGACGGAGAAAAGGAGAAACGGAGAAACGGAGAATTGGAGAATCTCTAAAGTCAGTCAAAGATGGGTCTGGATGGCCGTTGAGAAGCAATCAGAACTGCCGGAGCTGGTGGAGCTGGCCCGTCGACCCAAAGATCACCCCATTCATGCTGGCCTCGGTCGGCAGAGTGCGAGCTCCCATGTACTCCGTAAGACGCACCCGCGATGTCCATCCCCCATGACCGCAAGAACATAATTAGATGGCGCGCCCATGGCCGGTCAGCATGCTGGAAATCTGCGAGCATTTGTTCCCAGCTCCCGACATACCACTCCCTTCCACACGGCCGTAGCAGACTGCAAGCATCATGCCTTGCGTACAGGCCGCCGCCGAGACGGACAAGTCGTTTGTCCAGATTGCGAACGCCGATATTGAGGAGCTCATCAAGCAACTGACCCTAGATGAGAAAGTTGCTCTTCTAACGGGTATGTCTCGCAATGCACAACTGCGCACCATGATGGAAGCTGACAGCCTCTGGCTAGGTGACGATTTTTGGCACACCGTCCCCATCCCCCGACTCGGCATCCCGTCCATTCGACTCTCTGATGGCCCGAATGGCGTCCGCGGCACCCGCTTCTTTGGCAGCGTGCCGGCAGCCTGTCTGCCCTGTGGTACAGCCATAGGAGCAACGTTTGACAGAAATCTTGCTGTGCAGGTTGGACATCTGCTAGCGGCGGAGGCCAAGGCTAAAGGCGCTCATGTTATCCTAGGCCCGACGATAAACATTCAGCGAGGCCCGCTGGGAGGCCGAGGGTTCGAGTCGTTCTCAGAAGACCCGCTGCTGTCGGGAATCATAGCAGGTCATTATTGCAAGGGCTTAAAGGAGGACAATATCGTTGCAACGCTGAAACACTTCGTATGCAATGACCAGGAACATGAGCGGATGGCCGTTAACTCCATTCTCACCGACCGGGCGCTGAGGGAGATCTACCTTCTGCCCTTCATGATCGCGATCGCCCTGGGAAAGCCGGAAGCGATCATGACGGCTTATAACAAAGTGAATGGGCTTCATGCATCAGAAAGTCCGGCGCTTCTGCAGGGCATTCTACGTGAAGAATGGGGCTGGGAGGGCTTGTTGATGAGCGACTGGTAGGCCGCAGCCATGCATGCTCCAAAATAATTTCTCGCTGACTTTCGCTGGCAGGTTTGGAACTTATAGCACATCCGAGGCCATCCACGCTGGATTGGATCTCGAAATGCCGGGGCCAACAAGATGGCGCGGCGGTGCCCTGACACATGCAATCACCGCAAATAAAATTCCCATGGCGACGGTAAATGCCCGTGTTCGCGCTGTGCTGCGTCTGGTCCAGCAAGCCAGCCGATCAGGTATTCCTGAGCGCGCCCTGGAGTTACAGCTGAACCGTGCCGAGGATAGACAGCTACTGAGGAAGATCGCCTCGGAAGCAGTTGTCCTGCTCAAGAACGATGACAACATTCTTCCGCTGGACAAGACCAAGAAGATAGCCGTCATCGGCCCTAATTCCAAGATTGCTACCTACTGTGGAGGGGGTAGTGCAGCGCTCAACCCCTACGAAGCTGTAACTCCCTTTGAGGGAATCTCGAACTCAGCCTCAGGCGGCGTGGAGTTCGCCCAGGGGATATACGGACATCAAAACCTGCCCCTGCTGGGGAAACGTCTGCGCACTCAGGATGGCCTTACCGGTTTCACCTTGAGAATCTTCAATGATCCACCTACCGTAGCGAACAGAGTACCGCTAGAGGAACGACACGAAACAGACTCGATGGTATTCTTCCTTGATTACAACCATCCAAAGCTACAACCCGTGTGGTTTGCAGATGCGGAGGGATACTTTGTCCCAGAGGAATCCGGCATGTACGACTTTGGCCTTTGTGTGCAAGGCACTGGCAAGCTCTTTGTGGATGGCAAACTGCTAGTCAATAACGCCAATGTACAAAGGCCGGGACCTAGCTTCCTCGGGAGTGGCACTATGGAAGAAAGAGGCACACTGGAACTCACGGCCGGCCGGCAGTACAAGGTCCATGTGCAGTGGGGATGTGCTAAAACGAGCACATTCAAGGTCCCCGGGGTAGTCGACTTTGGTCACGGGGGCTTCCGATTCGGCGCTTGTAGGCAGCTCTCGCCTCACACTGGCATCGAAGAAGCCGTGCAGCTGGCTGCATCAGTGGATCAGGTCGTCCTCGTGGCGGGGCTGAGTGCAGAATGGGAATCGGAGGGCGAGGATCGCACAAGCATGGGCCTGCCACCACATACAGATGAATTGATTTCTCGTGTGTTGGAGGTCAACCCGGATACTGTTGTAGTTCTGCAAAGCGGAACTCCCGTGGAGATGCCCTGGATTCAGAACGCAAAGGCTGTGCTGCACGCCTGGTACGGGGGTAACGAAACTGGTAATGGCCTTGCGGATGTCATCTTCGGTGATGTGAACCCGGTAAGCTCTTCCTTTCCAGCCTTTTCTGGCGCTGCTAACTCAACTGATGTCCGTAGTCTGGCAAACTTCCACTCACATTCCCCCGCCACGTCAAAAACAACCCTACCTATTTCAACCACCGATCCGAGGGTGGTAGAGTCCTGTATGGTGAGGACGTCTATGTCGGTTACCGATTCTATGATGAGATTGAGATCGATCCGCTATTTCCTTTCGGCCACGGTCTCTCGTACACGACGTTCGAACTATCGGGCTTGTCCTTCGAAAGGGATTCCAATTCACTGCATGCCATCTGCACATTGCGCAATACCGGATCCCGGGCTGGAGCGGAGGTGATACAATTATATGTGGCCCCGGTCTCGCCGCCGATCAAGCGACCACAGAAGGAGTTGAAGGAATTCCGAAAGGTCTGGTTAGAGCCTGGTGCGGAAGACGTGGTGCAGATTCCGCTGGATCTTGTCCGCGCGACAAGCTTCTGGGATGAGAAGAGCAGTAGCTGGTGCAGTCACAGTGGCACTTATCGAATCATGCTGGGAACCAGTAGCCGTGGAGCGTTCTTGGAGAGCCCCATTGAATTGAGCGAGACCACTTTCTGGTCGGGGCTCTGAGCAGAACTGTATCAACAGAATAGCACGCTGACACGAGTATTAACTACTTTTTATTCGATCTGTATCTATCCAAGTCTGCAGATGCATCGTGACCATGCCTTCGCTGCTGTCCAGGCGGGACAAGATGTCGGTCGATTGTCGTAGATACTCGGTTGCTCGCTCCGCTTCCGGGCCGGCGGCATGAAATGGGCATACCAGCAGGCCCGCCGCAATATCACGCACTTTGTACGCCAAATGTAGACCGTTCGCTTCCAGATTGATCTGGGGCAGGCTGTATAGGATGCAGAATAGTTGACGACAAAGGCCCTCCCTCTGGAGCCACAACGCTTTTGCGTCAACCATGGGTTGTACGTGGTTGGTAGAAACTAGTGACGGCTCTGATTTGTGCGCCTGCGCCGCCTCCAACTGATCAACAAGCAAGCTTTGTAGCCACAGGTGCGTGACGTGTAAATTTGCTCGCATAGAAGCAAAGTGTGACTGCGTCATCTCCGTCACACCAGTGCTGCCACCTTCATGGGCGATAGCCTGGCTATCCGGTGGCTGCCATGGCCGGAGGAGAGGAGGGATATCCTCCAGTAAGAACCGTAGACTATGAAGACGATCCTGGATGTAAGCAACCTGCACGGCTGCATCGCGGGCCCTCACACAGGGGCACGGCTCAGCCGGTGATTCTGGACAGGTGCTCCTAATCGCAGCCCAGAAAACCCTGGAATGGAGGATAAACCCCGTTACCAGGCATGGAGTATGGGACGGTGGCATGAGCACCTCGTTCTCGAAGATCATTTCGTCATCGACTTCGAGTGGCATGAGATCTTCCGGGTTAATGGAATGGAGAAGGATGGGGTCAAGATACGACAACCGCTCTCCTAGCACATTCTGCAATTGATTATGACTGGATTGAATGAGCGAGACTGACGGCTACGCTCCGGGTGATGCACACTTACACAAATCCGTAGAAGATCAACCAGAAGCCCTTTTTCCGCAGTTGAGTCTCAATGCAGTTAAGTCCATCGTATTCAGAGATTCGATGAAGATTTAGCAAGCGAGCAATTTGTGTCGCCTCCACATCTAGCATGCGGGACCAGTTATGATCACCCAACTGCCGAAAGGCAGCATACAGCAAGTATGAGATGGCAAACTTCTGGAAGTTGATGTGGTCAAAGTAGGTAGAGTCCCTCAGCCGCAGGATTTTGTCATAGCAGTGACGGACCATGTCCCTGCGCGAGGTAAATCTCAAGGGCGGGGTCGCAGATCGATAGAAATGAAATCTGCTAGGCATAGTGGCGATAACCACCGCAGCGATGGCGGTGACGAGCCCGAGGAATCCGCTGTCCTCACGATCCCGGTCCTGCTGCAAGGACTGTTGGAAAGACGGACGATGTACGATTGGAATCAAGGGGTACAGGTAGTCCAAATAGTCCTGCATGATGCAGGAAAACATGCGCCGATCGCATACATCATCCGTGGGATAATTGACGGCACCCGAAGCCCGGCTGCTCCCCGTCCCCCAATCTGGCTGTTCTTGTGCCGGAGATCCTGTACGTGAGCTTGGAGTGTGCGTTAGCAATTGACACCACTCACTGCCAAATCAGAACCGAGCAACGTACCGTTTCTTCGGGCCTCGCGTCCGGGATGGAGACAGAAAGGTGCATGGCAGGTCCAGTCTAGCGCAGCGCCCACATCTGGAAGGGACATCGGTCGATGACGAAGTCACATTGCATTTGACCTTGCGCTTCCGGCAGATGTCACAAGCCTGGGTTGCCAACTCTGCGCGCGTGGGCATGGCAACATTTGGTCTCAACCGATGGCCAAAAGGGAAGGGCTCTGGATGGTTGCATATCGCTGGCTGCCAGCAGTTTGTCCGGATTGCACTGTGCTGCCTGAGTGCCTGAGGCAGGAGGAACCGCACAGAATGTCTAACTCGGAAAGGTCTAGTGTATTGTTTAGTCACTTATGCCGAGATTGCTTGGTCAGCGAGCATAATTTCACCTTCCCTCCCGTTCATACTCGCGGTTGTGCCAGCACTCAATCGGCCATCCGATTTCTGTTGGAAGCTGTAGGTTAATCTCGCATGAAACAAATAGTCGTTGCTGGAGAGTTCGAATATTATATATACCTACTTCGTAGCACTCAGTGTTTCCCGACTCATATACATTATAGTTAATGTCAATGATGAAGATGAGTCACTTTCTCTTGGACCCATCTAACAATTGCGTACTCTAATTCCATTCCATCTGTCACTGGAAGGGAAATGATTCAATGACGATACTTCATATACTAGGCGAGCAAAACTCCTGACTAGATGATAGGCAGTCCTTGTATCAGGTCAACATTGCCACGAGGATGATAATGGTCATGTCCCCGGGCGCCGCTCTTTACTAAGTGCTTGTTAACGGTAGTATAGGAACATGGAGGACGGAGCATCTAATATGGAGATCGTGTAAGGTAAGTAGTATATTAATGCATCTGACTGAGCCTTATCTGATAGTCAGCAGACAAATTACGAAATTCGCAATGACTCTTTCGGGGCTCGCGAAAACCCATTTCAAAGGGTCGTTCCACTGTGGATGAGTATGAAAGGAACTACGATCGGATATCCCACCTAGAGAGAACAACTATACCTGGAGGTATGAAAAGTAATAAATAAATACATATATATATATATATATATATATATAGATTTATATGGTACCATATTATAAAATCATGAATAGATCATTAGCTAGTCCGTCATGCAAAAATAAAACCCGTCACGCCGTCATCTGCCGCGGTCCCAGACACGCGACAAAAGAATTCGCTCATAAAACGCCATTGAATGATGTGAAGAATATAAATGCATATTCAGCTATCCGTGTTGGCACAGGTGAAACTGTTGCTGTTGGCATCGTTGTGGATGGCCGTTCCCGAGGCATAGAGACCCAGGACGCACAGCACCAAACCGAACACAGCGATCGCGGCATTGAGCACGGTCAGGGCGATCTTGCGGGGGCTGGCAAACCACTGGCCGTAGTTGAGGTGGAGCCAGTAGATGCCACTGAGGCCGTAACTGAACCAACTAGCAAAGAGAGCGCTCTGAATCATGTCATTAGCGGCCGGTACGAGAGGATAGACGGTCTGGTCCAAACTTACAATAAGCGAGTTGAGGTCGCTGAAGACAGGGATGGCCTCGGCGATAATCCAGGCAACCAGCCAGCAGGCCAAGCCCAAGGCGATCCAGACGGCGACCGAGCGGCGGCTGCGGCTGTGGATGAGACCCGACTTGGAGCAAGTGCGGAAGTAGATGTACTTCAAGCCGATGTGACCATTCACGACACCGGCACCGACAATCTGCAAACGCGTTAGTGCTCGTTGCATACAAACAGCACCTGTCAAGAGGGATGACTTACGGTGGGAATGGCAATTCCATAGGCAACCTTCTTCAGAAGAGGACCAGCCGAGCTGAGGGCGGGGGATTGCACATCCTTGCCGACGTAGTAGTAGATGACGCAGGCAGCAGTCACGTAGAGACTGATTTCAAACGCCTGCAGCATGAACAGCGACTTCTTGAAGTCCTTGGGCTTCTCCATCTCGGCGATAAGACCGAAGAAGGCGACGTGCGCACAGTAGGCGAAGACAATGTTGGAGACCGCGGTGAAGGCCGTGTAGAGGGTGGTGTCGACGGTGGCCTCGATGATGCGACCGGGGTGCTTCTCGACGCCCACACCGATCATGGTGATCATGACCGCACTGAAGATACTGAGGAAGGCTAAACGGCAAGACGGCCAGTCAGAGATGATGCGTACGCACGGCAGCGGACAAAAGAGACTCACAGGCGAAGGAAATCCAGGTCATGCCCTTCATGGTACGGGGAATGGAGAGGACCATGGAAATGATCATGCCAACCACACTGAAGACGATGGAACAGGTGCCATGGTCGGTGATGGTGTTCATCATGACCCGGAAGGTCAGGAGATGGCTGCCCATGACGAAGATGCAGAAGAGGAACTGGCCCAGGCCGAAGAGTTCACGGCCGAAAGGGCCCATCAGGATTTCTCCCGCATCGGCCAGGTTCTGAATGTGGGGATAGCGTTCTCTGAACAATCCAATGTTGTAACCGGTGTAGGTCGCAAGGATTCCGAGACCAACGATGAGGATGACGGCCCTGAACGACGGGAGTTAGCGGGTGGGAAGGGTTGCATCCACGTTCCGGCTAGACTTACGGGACGAAACCCAGGGTTGCAACGGCGGCGGGGAGCGAGAGCACACCCAGCGAGACAGACTCGCAAATCATGACTGCGGGGGTATTAGAGTTTGCCAATGCAGAGAGAGAAGTGGAGTCAGCTTACGCAGTCCACATTGCCTGTTGTGAATGTGTTAGCCGGCGATGAAGGTGCAATGGTGGGAGGCGGAAGAGACGGATACATACCACCACTTCAAGGTCTTGTACTTGATTTCCGCAAACTCCTCGTTACCGAACGCGTCGGACTCCTCCAGGCCCGGCTTGAGATTCTGCTCCACCTGGCTGATATCCTCCTTCTTCTCGTCAATGCCTTCGGTGGCGTAGGGAGGGGGACTGTCGTGAACGGCCTCCATGGTGGCGAGGTGACGAGGTGCAGGCCGTGATTGAGAGGAGGAAGGTAAGGGAAGGAGATGGAGGAGTGGGAGGAAGAGAAGGTGAGCAGAAGAGGAGAAGAGGAGGAGAGAGACGGAGGAGAAGAGTGGAGGCAGAGAAGGAGGAGATGATGAGGGGGGGGGGATGGGGGA
>NT_166520.1:1196869-1202570 GCF_000002855.4 Aspergillus niger
CCGGGCTTGTGGGGAAAAACTCAAGCAACGAGGCCCATCGTATGTTTCTACCGTTTTGAGACCAGCAATGGGTTCCTCTCCTCACCGGACACTCGCTGATCGGACCGCACCCGAGGTTGATGACCATGAATAATTGGTCATCTCCCCGATGGCGGACTGTCCGCTCCAATCATGAAGGTTAAGATGACACCAGGAAACCATGGATGGACTCCGCCAAGCACGGCGCCGTCGCTACCAGCGTCCCCGATGCTACGCTGTCCCCGGCCGGATGGGGCTGCCGACAAGAACGGCATCATGCAGCTCATTGCCAGCTCCGATGGTCGCTTCCCCGCAGGAGAATCGCGTGGGAACGAGGAGATACTCGGCAGATAACTCGATAGGTAGCTTGGTAGGTAGTAGCTAGTTATCTATCAACCATGTGGTTTGACTAATTGTCGTTCCTCACTTGCTCGGCTCTTCAGGCAGACTAGACTTAAGTAGGTATCTAGTGACCATCGATTGCCGTCGCTCAACAACGCCCACGATCCGGAGGCTGAACCCGCTAGGCAGCTTGGGGCCTAGACAGCTGCCGGTCGCCTCACCGGTCCAGGAGCTTAAAGCTAAAGTGCAGCAAGCATTTCCCACTATCGTGCAGCAGATCGCTATTATTTTGGTCGCCGCTCCTAATCTCGATAAGCATTTTTATCAATCCCTTTTATCATGGCAGTTAGTTAAAAAGACTGGATTCTATTGACTAACTGCTATTTCTGTGACACTGCATTCCCAGTCAACCCATGATCATCCTGTTGGTCATGGCAATCCATCAATTGCCTGGGTGGCAATCTCGCTAGGGAGGAAGCAATGTGTGGTAAGTATGCGTGGCCACTGCAACACGACTTGGGAAGCGAGCGGCCAAACAATGAACCGGGCCAGTGCTGCAGGTACCCGCCACTTGTTGCAACCACGAATCACAGTGGCGGGATAGAAAGTGTCCTGTTCTTTCTCTCACCGGAGTAGCCCCCTCCGACTCCGAGCCGTCTTCTCTCTGATTACTTACTTTTGTCCTTCCGTATTATTGTTGAGCCTCTCGGTGGGTGGTTTTGGGTCCCGATGGATCCGTGCCCGGTTCCCTCTACTGGATTCAGCTAGATAGATAGTCCTGGGCCGGAGGAATGGTTCTCGAAACGAAGAACATTCCTAGGATCCATACTTGAGCGGTGGTACCAATGGTTAGGGATTTCTAATCAAAGGTGACAGATTCAAGAATATACAGAATATACAAAATAAACACCACCGCCAAGATCATGGCGGGACGCCAGTATTCATTCACTGAGGCTCCGATATGAAACACACAAAAAGTGGTATCAGAACTGCTTTGATTTTTGGTAAAGTGGTTGGGACAATCTGTTTACGCAAGGAGGGGACACACATCAAGCCCCATCGAAAACCGGTCACTTAGTCTCACTACTATGAAGTATCTCAAGGGGAAGATGGGTGGGTGGCGAGGCAGAGGCAAGGTTTTTCATTTGAGTAAAATTGAGTTGCGCACATCGGAATGTGCCGAGACTTGACTCTGGATGACTGTTATCGCCGGCTGTTATCTCCGCCGCGGGTTGTTCGTTGAGTCACGTGAATGGGTCCCGGGCGGAAGAGGAAGATTCCGCTCGGTTCCGTCCCTGTTGTGGCCATCCATCCATCTACTTATTCGTCAGGTGTCGCCTCGGATAGTTAACGCATAGATGGCTCGCTTACTTCATTCTATTGGACCAGACTACCCAATAGAGTAGGATGTACTAGGTAGATATCTTGTGCCTTGGTGGTCACGTGAATCAATATCAGAATGTGAAATGTAAGTCTTTGACAAATATGTCATCTATTTCATATCTAGATACTTTTGGTAAGACTGACATTGAACTTGGTCTACCATCAATTACCAAGACTGTATAACTCAACAACTAACATCTCCGCGGGATTCATCTCCGGACATGTTGCATTTCCCCATCAACTTCTTAACAATTAGGTGGTTCAACGCGGGGCCATACTCTAGACGCGGCCAGGCCAAGGAACTTGATGGCTTCTGGGGGTATCTAGTCTTTGTAGGGTGGCATTGCTGTTTCACATACATCTCTTACACTTGTTCCTGGATAAAGTCACTACATGCCACCTTTTCGCTTGGATATAAATAGAATGATGTCCCGCTTTATTATATATATATCTCCTTGGTTGTCTCTCTTCCATCCACCAGGCAACAAAGAATCCAAAGACACAAGAAACCTCATTCGCCAAGCCTCATAAGTGTATAGACAAGAAAACTTGCCGAAATATTAGAAAATGAGGATATCAATACAGGAATACAGCTCTCATTAATAATACAAACAACTTATTGCCTCCTGCCGGAACGATCGCCCTGAAGCAGATTGTCAACCACAGATGGTTCGCATATTACAAGAAACAAATAAGGTTCTAAGGTTAATCTTACACCTGAAGCAGGTTTTAGCCACAGGCTATATGTGCCACCAAGGTTACACAATCCCGGCCATAGAGTTCAATGGTCCCTGAATGCAAACGCAAACCACTTCCTGAACGGAAGTACATCCCACAAAACCCAACCTCTCCAAATCCCCCTTAATCTAATCCAAGTTAATCTGCAACCCCAGGGTAGCATTCATAACCGAGTTACCGTAGAAAAACTCGGTACTAATTCACACCCCCCTGTTAGCGTCTCTTCACCCAATCTCCGACAAAGTAAGAAGAAATAAAAACTCACCCTCCGTTCCCAACATTCACATACGCCTCCTTAGTAAACTTGCCCAACTGGACCAACTCCAACAACCATTCCTTGAGATCACCCTCGAAGGAACCCTCGAACTGGGTATCCGGCAACAACGAGCTAACAGTGACACCCGAATCCTCGTTCACATCCTCGTACAGCTTCCAGGACGTGCCGAAGAGGTTATCGATGGTGGCAACAGCCCCGTTAGTCCAGCCGATAGGGAGCTGGCCGCCTTCGTATTGTAGCCAGAGCATGAGTTCGTGGGCGGAGGTGGAGGTCGAGTCGCCCTTGGTGGGGGAGGTGATGAAGTCGAAGCAGACGTTGCCTATAGCATTCCAATCATTAGTGCCGGAATCAATCTTAAGAGTTGGGAGAGAGGGAGGGGTATGTACCCTTGAAGGCGGTAGTATTCGTCCTCGACCAGGTATATTCAGCTGGAATGGACTCAATAGCCGAGATCTTGGTCTCGAGGTTCTGGGTCAGTCCGACGAAGGAGTATCCCTTAGGGACATTGTTCCTATAACCATCGTTAGTGATACATTTAGCAGTATGGGATAAGGAAAGGAGGGGAAGGTGGCCTACGTGCTCTCCACATATTCAATATCAGTCACACTACTCCAAACGACCTCCTTCGTGCCATTCGTGGAGGTAGTCATCTCGCCGTAGTCGGTACACTGGGTACCGACGATCTCGTCGGCATTGTAGAGCATGTTGTACACGATCCATGGCGAGTCCTGGAGGATGATGTAGTCGTAGTCACCGCAGAGGGAGGTGGAGGATTGGGTTTGAGCGCGGGTGGTGAGGGCGGGCAGCGCCAGCGCTGAGGAAGCGAGAAGGGGGAGGAGAGTGGTTGGGGCGAACATATTGGCTAAGGTTGTATAGTCTAAGGAGTGACGAATAAGATCAATAAGAACGTATAAAATGAATGAATGGGAATGAACACGCCAGGTGTGAATGCAGCTGCAATGTGCAAGTGGACGTGGAAGATGATGAAATTATAAAAGGTTAAGCTTAATATCGGGTGTTTCTAGATGAAACCTTCTGAAACTGCGGTGGGGAACGGGGATGGTCCTTCTACGATCCATCATCGAACTAGGGTCTAAGGCATATTAGGATGCTATGGATACAATATCTTTGTGTATTGAGATGTAGTTGATCGAGACAAGTACTGATGAGGAGAAACAATGGGTGAAAACATTTTGAAAGGGTATATCTTTAAGCAGTCGGACTGGTTACGGGACAAAGTACTATACTTCGTCTCACGGACCCTAAGTAAGATTACAGAAATCTTAGCATTGACATAATATCCCCTCAGGGATGGCAGTATATTATACCATATTATATCTATGCTAGGCAAACTGTACACATCTACCCCATAACAATAACCTTCCCGAGGGACAAGAGCTGCCGTCTCAGCCGGAGAGGGTTGGCACCGTACTAGCCCATAGACTCAGCCATCCACACACACAAATCGTTCCCTAGCTCCAAGCTGACGCGTTCAAGGCTACAAGGATCGTTGGTAGCCAAGAATCAAGGTTATTAAGCGAAGGCAACGAAGGCGATTCAGGCGTTAGGCAGCGAAGGCAGCAAACAGCATATTCAGTCGAAAAGTAGTACCCCGCTGCATGCATATGCTGCAGCTGACAGATGACACCCGATGATCCCGCGAGACACTGGCAGGTTACATGCGATGCGCTCGAGCGGAGGGGAGCAAGCGCTTAGCTGGAGAAAAGGAAGCCATTGCAAGGTCTTGGCAGGGACCGATGCCCTGTTTCGGAATGGTGGGTCAGCAGGGAGAGAAAGGGCTGAGCTGATGGACGGCTGGACATCTCAGATAGTTACTCCGTGGAGATGTTGATGGACTGCGTAAGCAAGTCAGACATGTGTCAGGGCTGAAGATGAAAATGTACAAAGTAGCAGCGTGGTGGAGTAATTATCCCTGCATCAGCAAGATGGACGAATGTGATCGACGATTCCCAGCACCGCCACAAAACAATCGAATCTCAGATCCTTCGGGGGCTCGGGGTTCAACCCCTCTCGATAATGGGAGAACTAGATCGAAACCGGTTTACTAAAAGTGGAGAAGGGAAGGCACTGGTTCATGCGACGCAAAGTAAATCACATCATGGGTCGCAGCGGATGCGATCGAGAGGATCGACCGCAGCAAAAAGCAAACGCCCACGAGGCTGTGGCGCATGCCGATCAATATGTGGCTGTGCATCTTGGAGGAGGGATGATGAACAGCACTTTACTTTCATCACATCAATAGCTTTGTTCAGGATGCTTGGCCTGGTCTCAGCTAGCCCAGATATACTACATGCCCACACTGATTGGATGGAGGCACAGTCCGAAGGAGCACCATCGTGGCTTACTAGCTTGCTGCTGGCCCCCCCGGTTCGAGGTGCCCTATATTCATCTCGCCCCCGAGACATCCGAACCCCTCCTGGTTCGTCTGCATCAAGCATAGTGGGATCGCTAGTCCATCCCGGCCAGATACCCGATCTAAGACAGATTCACATGGGTGGGGGTGTGTTTGACCGGGTCAGACTACGATTTGACCCAAATATTGGTCCCAATCCTAGTAAGACGAACACGCCCTAGCAGGGAATACGATCAATAGCGCAGAAATGCAAAGACCAATGGGAACGCCGTTACCCTAAACACGGTAATCTGTATGACAGCTATACACAGGACATTACGATAACAAATCGACTCGATAAACATGTACACATCCTCATTGAGTACCCCCTTCAGCACCCCTCACGCGGGCTGAATCCACTGGTATCAGGCACCCGGTCCCGGTAGGTTTGGGTAGCAAAGTCGAAAAATCGATCTACATCTGCTGTATTCGACGCCACGCCAAATGATACGCGGATGGCCCCTCCCGACGGAAGCCGTCCGATGCTCATGTAGGTCTCCAGCGGGATCAGGCCCTTGCGGAGACGACGT
>NT_166520.1:1202670-1366351 GCF_000002855.4 Aspergillus niger
GTCTGGCTGAGGGAGTCTGGATGATAGAATAATGATGTTCAATAGTCAAGGATATCTTGTGTAGAGGAAGTGATGGGAATTACGAGAGTTATATAGGCAAAGAGGTACAAATGTTTGAGGGTGACGAGAAGGGGTGGAGATAGACAGAGATGGAACATGCCAAGTTACTATCTAGAGACCCTGTCCAACATCAGCTTTTGTCTGCTCAAAAACGGAAACATGATGAACGGAGCCCAGGTGAAGGACTATTCCTGAGATACAGCTCTCGGCCTAGAGGAAGTGAAGGACAGAGCTGGCGCCGAGCGGTGCCTGAACAGGCCATTGCTGGAGATGTGATGGCTAGTGAGTGGTGCCCTACAGGCCAGACGGGCGTTCTAGTCGAGAGCCACTAGCAAGCATTAGACGCTCTGATCAACCCCCCCATGATGCTGTCAGATGAACTCTCGTCCGTCAGCCTCAAGCTAACACGAACGGCCTGTTCACGCCCCATGGTTCGTACTACCCTGTCCCCTTCTTTCCCCCCAGTCAGGTCGCTGCAAGCCACCTTCACAGCAGATCAGGAAGTTTCCCTTGCACGGCCTCTGCTGCAGGTCCCAGTCACATCCGCTGCGTAATCCCTGAACCATCATCGCCCCGTTCCCAACAACGGCTCTGTCATGGCCTCTTTCTCAAATCTGAGGATGCATGGCTGGCGGCTACAACCGACCGTCTCTCCAAGCCAACGATGCTATCATCGGAGATGGTTACGCCGAATTCGCCACCAAAAGTCTTCAGATTAGCAGAACTGGGCTGGCTGAAGGGCACCGTTCTTCGTGTCCCATCACACCTGTCTACTCTCTACAAACCGGATCGAATAGACCAGCTGGATGCGATCGATCGACACTGGCACGCGCTGATCAACGACCACAGGCAGTTTATTAGATCAGCGACTTGATCAGGTCCTACCCATCGTGGCAAGACCCGGGTGTGGGATAGGGCTGTTCGCTGTCCTCCAGGCCGAACAAAGACATTATTGAATCTACGCACCCTCGAGCGTGAGCTGACAGCCAATAAGGTTGAAGGATGCTGTTAGCGACCCGAAGTCAAGTTTCTCCGGAACGCAACATAGGCTACGCTATCTGGAACCGCGTGCACTCGAGCATACTAGTCAAACTTTGTCGCAGATAGCGCACGAGTAACGCGGCTGATTAATTGCGATGGAGGGGGAGGGTGGCAGCCCCTCGCGGCGTC
The DNA here is from genome assembly GCF_000002855.4 of Aspergillus niger. Lineage (NCBI taxonomy): Eukaryota > Fungi > Ascomycota > Eurotiomycetes > Eurotiales > Aspergillaceae > Aspergillus > Aspergillus niger. The sequence goes on from NT_166520.1 coordinate 1,203,901, forward strand.
ATCTCGAGGCTCAGCCAGAATTCCTCGCGCTGCCTTGCCGTCCTGGGAAAAGAGCAAGGCCAGAATCTTACATGCGGACGGCACCATTCAACCTGAATTACCTCCATTTCACATGCAAGAACGTTCAGATGAGGCTCTGCCGCATCGGGGGATTGCTCATCAGTCTGACGGGGGATGCGACCGTCAAGCCCCCCCACCCAGGCAGTAATCCTCTGAACGGATCTATCGGAGCCATCTATCAAGTGTATTGTCGGCTAAATGACATCAGCCTGACTTCCCTCCAACATGGATGACTGAGTTGAGCGGCTATGTTCCCTGGAGAGGATGGGATTGGCTGTTTACCTAGTAAAGATACCAGCTATCTGAACTGCATGTTGTTGGGGGGGGGGGGCTAGAGTTGATGGATGACCGTGCGCGCCTTGACCAGCAGGGTTCGCGTTGGTGGAAGATAGGAGTGTGGCTGTCGCGAACGAAGTTGGGATGAAGGATGGGGAAGGCAAAAGGCAAAAGGCAAAAAGGAGGGCAAAAGGAAGGCAGGAAAGGATCCGATCACGCGGTGGAGAGGAAAAGAAGACGGACTCCGGCCCGACCCGCCATCTGCTGGCCTTCTTTTTCTCTTCTTCTAATATCCCCCCTCCACCATGAAGTCTTTCTCTACCAGTAATATGCTAATTCAATGGCCCTGTAGGATGGAAAGCAATCTCGGGTCGGATCATACTGAGACCAGTGCTAACACCACTCTACAAAGTCATCCAATGAGCCCCAGATAGAGGAAGCCAGGGCTTCTCCTTACCCCACCAGTTCCTCAATATCGCGATTCCAAACCGAACCCTCTGCAATGCATCTGCTTCATGACGCCTACGTCATTCGCGGTGGTCGAAGCTTCACGAGCCCCGGATATCGCCATGGACTCATTTGGTGTATCTGATTTGCGACCGTATCTGCATTCAGAGGGGAGCGGTCCGAGATAGCCAGTCGGACCCGAGGCACCCATGCTTCCTGGACTGTCTCTATCACCATGGCTAAGCTCATCCTTGTGATGAACAGACCAACTCTCTATCACTCCATAATTTGTCAGTAACCCTGGTCGGATTGCCATCTGGGCGGATGTGCTGCAAGGATGACGAGCCATTCAAATAACAACCACGTGGGTCAGGGTCAGAAAGGGACACAGGCATCCTACTAATGTCAGGGACAGTCATCCAGCAGTCTCCTTCTGAAAAGGAAATGTCCAGAAGGTATGCGTAACATCCGGCTGGGATACACCGTGTGGCTGGTCTATACGTTGGCACCAGCAAATCTGGACCAGAACCTGCTACACGAACGGTAGGAGCTAAAAGTTGCTACGAACGCATAATAAAGATACGCATAGCAGCGACGATGATAACGTCAAGAACCTTAGATAAGCGCCCTATCAGACTTGCAGATAGCCATGCTAGCGCAAAGTCTCTCGGTTGTGAATGCGCCTATCGATATATCACGCGGACAATCCATTCGACTGCGTCGGCAACGATGGAAAAGGGGCGAGGCGGGGCATTCCCTGTCACCTGCACATTTCCGCAACTATTCAATCTGCCTTTACCCCTACGGGAGACCTATAGTGGATGAAATCCTTTAAGAAGGTGCTAGGCCAGGTTTACAATGACTACACTAACGGGGACCCCATTCCATCTAATGGTAGGGAAATCCAAATAGATCACGACCTAGACCGACTACACCTGTAGTGCACAATCAATTCAATGTAGTGGATGTTAATTTCCCTACACCTGGTTATAGGGCCTTTCACGCCATCTATTTTGGTCCACTGCCTATGGGTGCACACCACACCGTTGACTAGCACCTGGTTCCCTATCGGTCTTTAACCCGCCTGAGGGCAAAGCAGAAAAGTAATTGCCAGCGGCAGAACAAACCCACTCCTTATGGAGAACGATTGATAACACACTGGAGTAATACAAGAGAGACAACCCCCATAAAGCCTTAACGGGGCGGGATGACAGGCGCTCATGTTACGCATGCTGTAAGCCTCGCAGCCACGCCGGAGGATCACAGCAGGCGCACTCCACAATTCCACAAATAATATATGTGCTTCATATGACAACCGAAAAAAGACTTGGAAGCCCGCCTGCTCGGGAAATTTTGAGCACCCGCAGCTTACTGGTCGAGTCAACAACACAATCACGGAAACTGACGTCAGATTATTGCCCACCAATCCATGACTGACAGATGGACTGCGATAAATATAGGCTTGTTACAGCGGTTGATTTGTCATTCCGCAATTCTTCCTTTGGACTTGCAGGCCACTCGATGTATTCAAGGCATGTGAAAGGCTTGGCCGCTTTTACATGGACAGTCTAGTCTGGCTCTGATTTCGCGCATATCCATTTGCATACTGGTTTCATGCTTTGTCGGGCGGAAAAGGCACTAAATGATAGGCCAATGCGGAACGGTCGAAGTAGCTCCCATTATTGTGCTGAAGCCGATGAGACTCACTCTACATATCACTCTTAATGACAAGAGGATGGTTAGTTGCCCGAAGCACAACTACCAAATCCATCTACTTCGAATATGAAGAATAATATCGCTGGGCATACTGACATGTATGAGTTTGTAGCTCTCACGGTGCTTCGCGAAAGCTTACCATATATTATCAAGCTCATCACTTTCTCCCCATCACCAAGAGTTCCCACGTTTGTGAGATACACTATATACTATCCACCCAGGCTTGGTCTTGGGTTAGTAATATATTCCGATAGTAGATACTACTATAATATAATGAGTGTTTGACACTACGAGACGAGTCTGGCCTCCATGTTGTAAGAGCTTACAGTGAAGCAAATCCTACCACAAGTCATTTGAAGACACAGTAAACGTACAGGCGTCTGGAAAGTATAGTGTGTTCTTCAGAAAGCAGGACAACCATACTGAAGTAGACTCAAGCCTCCCCTCCCTCAGCGTCGCTTGACCACGCAGTGTTGAGTTCAGGACATGACGTGTGTCGACTTGATGCAATACGAGCTTTCTGCAAGGATTTTCACTTGGGTGCGAACGGCAGCGTCTTTATTGAATGGCATCCTCAAAACCCCAGCATTGAAGTCAACTACCTGACGTGCCACGTTTCAGATCCCGAATCGTGATAGTCCTTTGACCACCTTTTGCGCCATCTCCGTGGCCGCTCGTATGGATGGCGGTGCCACACTCGTTAATTACCCAGCATATCCCTTTACGCGTGATACTTGGTTTGTCACAAATAATTACCGACAGCATTCCCTAAGTCCGAAGAAGCAAATCAAGAGAATCTGCTTATTATAACGGTATCCCCAGATTTCCAGATGACTGCCCAAATGTAACTGTCGCAAGCGAACCGAGGACAGCCAAAGTCAATTGACAGCAATGGAAGCCGTAGAAAGAAATGATTATGCTTTCGGGGAATATCAAGAAACCGGAGCCAAGATCATCATGACACCAGCGGCCGGACTTAAGAGCAAATCCGAGGATCCACAGTGAACAAGGATGAATATCGCCCACTGACTATCTTCGGACTCCGTTCTTTGTTCCGAGATGCAGAGTCTCGCTGCTCGGTTTCCGTGTCTGCGCAGCAGGAATAATACGAACGACTGACTCCTTTGTCCCCTACAAATGGCAAGGACTCGCGCGCCACCACCTTGCAACGACTATTTCCAGAAACGGCAGAATCAAACCGGACCAGATCATCTTAACCACAATGTCCAAGATCCTAGTGGTAGTAGGCGCCACCGGCCAACAGGGCAGCTCCATCATCAACTTTATCCTCTCCGACCCCAAAATCAGCCAGGAGTATACCATCCGAGGCACAACACGCGACCCCAACAGTTCAAAAGCACAAGCACTAGCAGCCAAAGGTATCGAAATCGTTGCAGCCAACTTCAATGAGCCCGAAACCCTTCAACGCGCCTTTACAGGCGCACACACAGTATTCGCAAACACCCCAACCATCTACGACGGCCACACCTACGAGCACGAAGTCGCGCACGGTCGCTCCCTAATCGACGCCGCGGTCGCAGTGGGTGTGCCCTTCTACATCTACTCCACGCTGCCTAGCATCTCAAAAATATCCCAAGGATGGCTAAAAAATGGCGGCCATTTCGACGGTAAAGAGGAAGTCGAGCAGTACATCCGTACGCAGCCGATTCGAAGCGCCTTTGTCGCGCCGGGCTCATTCATGTCGAATTTCCATGATACAATGGCTCCAAGACGCATGGAGAATGGCGACTACGCCTTGCTTTTGCCTGTTCCGGCTCATATAAGGCTGCCGTTGATTGAGACGGAGGCTGATTTGGGGAAGTGGGTAGCTGCCATTCTGGCGGATTTTGATCAGTATGAGGGAGAGGTACTTTGCTGTGCTACGGCGCTGTATAGCTTTGAGGAAATTGTGCAGACTATGAGCCGCGTGTCAGGGAAGACGGTGACGTATCGTGAAGTGCCGGTGGAGATTTGGGCGACGTATCTGCCGGAGCTGATGAGGGGTTATATTGTGGATATGTTTACGCTTTTTAGGGTCTATGGGTATTATGGGGATGGGACGGAGGAGAAGGTGAAATGGTCGGCGGAGCAGGCAGGGGGGACTTGACCACGTTGGAGGAGTACTTGAGAAAAATTCCACTTGACCTTGAGTAGGTAGACTGATAGTATATGGAACAGAGAATGGGATGGCTGACTGAAGGTGCTGGAATGAATATGGCGTTTCCTTCGGGGTCATTTCCCTATGTACTCTGGCAATTACATTCGATAATCTCAGAATATGGCGCAGGCCAACTTCATCAGAAACAATACTGAATCATTATGATAGACGTAAATGTAAAAACAAGCCCGCCATCCAATGCACCTAATCATGTCCATTCATAACCACCAACCCAATCTCAATAATCGAATCCCAACTTCCCTCAGGTCGATGAATCTCCAGAACCTTCAACCTCTTATCCGCCAAGGTAACTACACTCTCCCAATCCTCCTTACTCCGCTCCTGGGTATTCAGCATCTGCAACATGGTGACATCGACATTCCTGTTCCAGTCAGCATACCACCCCTAACAAAACCAGCAGCCAAGTACGAAACTCACCGCATATATTTCTCCTGCACCCTATTCACAACCCCTGGGCGAACAGTCACAACCTCAACCAGCAAAATCCTACTACTACTCTTCATAGCAGGGACCAGATTCCGTAAGATCCGCGCCGCATTCTCATCAGACCAATTATGACAGACATGACGAAGAAGATACACATCGCCGGTCACAGTCTGCGGAGCGAAGAAGTCATGCGCCTGAAAGGACACCCGTTCACTCAGATGAGAGGGTAGTGCCGCACGCCCTTCATCAGCAGTATGTTTGTAATCCTGCACCACGAAAGAGAGGTTCTCGTATGCATTCGCAAGAGCAATGCTCAGAAAGCCGGAAGATCCTCCTACCTATATGCAATATAATCCCCATTAGTTTCTTTAATCTGATACTCCAAAGAAGAAAACGAAAAGGAAGAGAAATGACCTACATCAACAACGACCCCCCTCCCCACCTTACCCCAGTCAAACCCCCCAACCACAAACCCCAAATCATGACCCCCATCCATACCCACCGCCTCCATCGCCCCTCGAAACCGTCTCTGCTTATCAGGCCTCTTTTCAAAGAATTCAAACACACTTTCCCCACCACCAACAGCCAAACTAAACGCACTATCTTCCGCCCTCAAATCCCCTATTCCACCCTGACTACATCTCTCCAAAGCCTCCGCAAGCTTCGCACTAGCAGGAAACACCTCCTCCACTGAATGCCCGAACCAATCATAGAAGGGCGCATTTGTGACAAGAGCGGCTGAAGACGCCGTATGCGCGACACGATCCGGTTCGGGCTCGTAAAAGATACCATTTAGAAAAGATTGGCGGAGGAGAAGCCGGAGGGTGCGTTCTGGGAGTTAGTTTGGGAGGATAAGGTGGTGTAGCTGGTGCTGGATTTCAAGGGGATTAGGGTTGGGATGGAGAAGTGGTATAGGACTTGTTGGACTGCTAGGTCTATCGTCTATTATTTATGTCGTTAATATTTGTCTGTACTAGAGATCTGTTTGGGGGAAAGGAAATGATAGCGCACATTCCAGCATAGTTCGCGGATGACCTGCGCTGGACCGAGAGCGTAGTTGCGCAGGGTCTGGGTGTCTTCGAGAAGAGCTATGCGGGCTGATTCCACGGCCGGGTCGTTGTTCGGGTTGGGAAAGTCAGGACAGGTGTGGATAGATGTTGACGGAGATGGTAGGTTGTGGGACTTGAGGTGGGCATCAAGGAGTTGGGCGTTGGCGGTGATTCGAGCTGCGAGGTCGGTGAGAGACATGTTTTCGTGTGACTGATGATAATTCTCCGCAGATGATAATGTATTATGAACAGTGGAAGTGTAAGTAGCTACCGGCTTTATACTATAAGACCTAGTTACACAGCGCAGGGCAGAATTGGCATCCTGGGCAGGGCTTGCGCGCTCTCGGCATCCGAAGGAACTCACCAGATTGGATCCGTGCCCCTGCCTGTACGCAAGGACGTCCGACTTCATTGGCGGTCGTCGTGCTATCGGCCCATGCCAAGTCAGCGACAGGGGTGAAACCAGCTTAACGTATGCAGTGCGACAAAGGGAAGTTCGATTCAGAAGGTCACCGGATATTATGACAACACCGAGGGTATTCCGTCAGCATTATCCATGCCTATCTACTCCTATGAGGTTCAAGAAGAAGATTGCTACAACAAAGCCCGGCGAAGGAACCGCTCGAACGCCTCCATGTGCTCACCCGGATCCATCATCGAGAAATGATTGACCTCATTTAGGACCTCAATCTGGAGGTTGTCCCTTCCCAACAGCGATGCCCACCCATCCCCACTAAAGTCCGTCCGATTCTCAATAAGCCAGACCATCTCACGCGGGTCATCTGGCCGTCGCTCCGGCCGAGGGCTGCTAGCATTCTTGCAGATTCCGTCGCGTGCATAGACAATGTGAGTCTCAATTGACGTTTCCAGTGCTTGGATACGATATGCGTCCAGCAACCGAATAAAAGCATTGAAGTGTGGGATTAGCCAACGTGGAGGCGGCTTGCCACTAGTCCCAAAGAGACCGATTCTCTGGAAGAAATCATACATCCTCTCGGGAGGATTTTCCATACCGATCGGATTGGGTGAGTCGATAAGGATGAGCTTGGCCGTAGTCTGACCGTCTTGCGCGAGCTGGCGCGCAGCTTCGTAAGCGCAAATCCCTCCGGCGGACCAGCCGCCCAGGTAGTACGGACCGTTTGGCTGGCGTCGACGCACTTCCAGAAGATACTTTGCTGTCAATTCCTCAAGGGTGACTGTCATCTGCTCCGGTGTCTTCATCCATGGGCAGTTCAGCCCGAACGCAGCCGTGTCGTTGCCAAGCTTGGGAAGAGCGGAGTAAGACGTGGCTGACCCTGATCCATCGGGGAAGAGAAATAGTACCTTTTTGGCTGACTTGGGCTTACCCCACAGCAAGATGGATGTGGCTTGTGGACCAGCAGATGGATCGAAGGCAGGCCTAGAGAGCATTGTATGCTGTAGGGAAGTCTTCGGGCTAATTTCCAGACCAAGTGCCTTTCCAACCTCTTCCAGGTTCTCCTTCTCCATCAAAATATTAGAAGGAAGAGCTATGTCGTATGTCTCTGCTATTGTGCTCACAATGGTAAGGGCAAGCAATGAGTCCACCCCGATATCAGAGAACGCCGTGGAGGGCGTCAGCTCATTGGTTGGTACGCCCGCTTCCCGGGCAATCGTGGTCCGAAGAATCTCCAATACAGGCACTTCCGAATCGTGCTCTGATGTTGCAACAGTCTCATAGCTTGATGTGTCATCCTCAGTACTCCCCTCCAAGGAAGACGTGAGCTGAGAAGAGTCATCTTCAACGCCAAAGAAGCCGATCAGATCCTTGGGAGTGGGATAGTCTACGAACAACGAAGACGGAACATCAACGTCCAGCTCCTCTTGAATCTGACCGCAGATGGTCAGCGACAGCAGAGAGTCAATTCCGTAATTGGCGAATTCTTCATTAGGTCCCAAGGCTGATGGATCGACGCCTGCTTCCTTGGCGATTATGGCCATGACGCGCGCTGCGATACCACTCGACGAACCCATTGGCTCCTTGGGCTTCGGAGCGGGAACTAGGGGTACAGATTTTGGACCAGCTCTCCGGCACACCGGTTGATGATTGATCGGCGCTGTTGTTGGTCGCACTTCTTGTGTCCTCTCAGAGGGGCCAGAAAATGGGATCTTAGGAGGCAGCAGTCGGTCAAGAAGTCGTCGAGGGACCCCTTGGAACTACAAACATTAGCCATATACACGCTCTTACAGTAAGCTGTTTACATACTCGGATCCCTTGAAACACTGCAACAACGGTCTCGCCCTCAAAGATGTATGTATCACCCACGTAGGTCGTCCCAGTCTCCAGCTGCATGCGGTTATACACTTGGTACTGCTTGCCGTTGACAAATCGCACGGCGCATCGCATGCGCTCCCAGCCATGGTTGATAAAGACCTGCTCTTTAGAAGGACTGGCATCGCTGGCATTCATGATGAATCCGGCAATATGCCCAAGACTGTCTATCCAGCACGGATTGAACACGAAGCCGTCTTCGTCAATTTGAAAAGACACCTTGGCAGTAGCTTCATGATTATCGCTGTCTAGAACCACCTCCTGCATTCCCTGGTAGCTTTTTTCATATTGCACAAGAGTGGCGAACAACTGGTATGCTAAGCGTCGCTTGAGTTTGTGTGCGTCGCCTTCTTCCGCGCTCCGATGTAGAGAAGCAATCCGACTTCGCACTAAATATGCATGCCGCTTCCATTCAGACAGCCAGGTCTGCACCTGGTCGGTAATATGTACGACAAATGCAGCGTGCTCGGCAGTCTTTCTACCGGTGCGGTTGACACTATACAGCCGGAAGGCAATCTCATTGATTCTCCAGTCCGCCGACGCAGACACACGGAAGAGCTGCGATTCGGTGTCAGGCCGGGAAACCAATGGGTTCTGCACCTGCATGTCGGCGACGTCCAATCCGACTGCCGCGGTGTATTTTCCAATTGCTTGCAACATGTGCTTTGAGATTGTTATGCCAATATCGGCGTAGAGAGACTGGACCTTGTCAGCATATCACCACATAACGCCATTCAGCTACTTACCGATGGACATAACATTGCGCCATTCACGACGTGACCTGCCAGTATTGGCGCCAGTCTTGCGTCGTGAATATCTGACTCGGCCGAAAGAGTTGACATTTCTGGGCTGTCGTTTTGCTCGAGAATTCTCTGGACAGACGGAGAAATATACTTGGGAATACGTGGAGCCTCCATATGTGGCAACACTACTTGCTGTTCCGCAGGAATGAGGCCTTCACCCTTCAAGAGACAGAAGTTGTTCCTGTATGGAATCCAGTAGTTTTTCAGATCCCAACCATACCGTGGCAATTGGAGTACCTCCCGAGAACCAATCACCCCGCGATGATACTCAACCCACTGGATATCGATGCCATGGGAGTACAGAACCTCCAGGCTTGCGGTTAGCACAGCCCATGAATCTGACCCTTTTCGAAGCGATGCGATCGTGGTGCTTTTTGTGCCCAATATGCCCTTGATCATGCCTGAGCAAGCTGGATGCGAGCCGATATCCAACCATATGGTTTTCTCGTTAACTAGACCAGTCTCCTCTGCTGATACAACAGCACCCTGAAAGTTGACTGGCTCACGACATGCGTTTCTCAAATAGGAAGCATTAAGAACATCTGGCTCGCCGGCAGGGATGACCCTACTAAGAAGAGGAGAGATGTAAGGAATAGAGGATACGTAGTATTCAACCCCCGCAGAGATCGTCTTAAAGTCGTTTAGAATTGGATCCACTTGTACGGAGTGAAAGGCATACGGTATGTCCAGTTGGACACTCCCGATGCCCTGAGATGTGAGCCAATCCTTCAACAATATTAACTCTCCAACCGTTCCGCTCACAACATTGCTGAAAGGTTGGTTCAGGCAAGCCAAAGCGCACCCCCTGTTATGTAACTCGCCCTGTATAGACTCTACGGACCCTTTTACTGCCAACATAGCATGGGTCCGTGGGGTAGTCTTTTCTGATAGCAAGGCAGCCCGAGCGCCCACCACATATATTACACTCGAGGCTGTAAGGACACCAGCAGCATACAGCGCCGGGTATTCGCCGAGGCTGTGACCAATAGTTGCCGATGGAACAACCCCTAGAGACCTCCAGTAGTTGTATAGTGCCATCTGAACGCAGACCAGGGCCAGGTGGGCTACGGTGGGGTTTGCTTCCTGATGGTTAACCATGCTACCATCAATAAGAGGCAAGAAGCTTGGAAAGCCCATTTGGCTCGCGATGTCGTCGAATCGCGTAACGTCCTCCCTAAACGAGGGCACCGTGTCGTAGAACTGCTTTCCCATGCCGACCGAGAGGGTGCCCTGTCCGCTGAACGTCATAACGATGTTTGGCAGCTTTCCCGGTGGAGGGACTGGCCTGTGGCTCTCCAAGCCAGGCAAGATCTCTTGCATCCGGTGTATAAATTCCCCGGTGTCAGAACCTGACACTATGACCCTATAGCTATGGTGGATACGTCGGGCAGTGGTGGTGTAGGATAAAGATGACAAGGATATACTCGGATGTTGCTCCAAGTATGCCATAAGAGAGCTGATATTCCCCCTGAGGGATTTGATCGTTTTCGCTGTCACTGTCACTACGTGCTTGGAGCGAGGGTCCGCGGCCTTATTACTTTTTCGAACTGGGGCATCTTCGAGTAGCATGGCAGTATTGCCTCCGGCTGCACTGAAATTATTCAAGAATACTGTCCGCTTGAGTTGGGGCATCTGTTCACGAAGCCAAGGTGTAGGTTTGAATGGAATATGCACGTTTCGCTGTGCCAGGTCAATTGGATAGGTATGATTTATCCGGGTCTTGATACCACAATGCGGTGGGATCGTATCGTTCCGCATCATCAATAGGACCTTGATCAAAGACGAAACACCCGAAGCAGACTCGGCATGGCCCATATTAGCTTTTGCTGTTCCCAAGTACAGAGCATTTTGCCTGCGCATATTAGGCGCAAATACAGACAGCACTGACTTCATCTCCGTGGCATCCCCGGCCTGGGTTCCAGTGCCGTGCATTTCGACGTAACCCACGTCTTGGGGGTTAACTCCAGCATAGCGCATAATTCGGTTGAATACAGTCGCCTGATCGCCTTCAAAGGGTCGAGTGATGGAGTCTGTCCGACCACAATGGTTGGTGTATGCGCCACGGATGACCCCAAATATGGGATCGTTATCCTCGAGGGCGTCCTCTAGGCGTTTGAGAATAACGGTCCCAACGGCGTCCGATCGGCAGTATCCATCTGCTTCATCATCGAAAGCATTGCAATTGCCTGTCTCATCAGTCTAGAATTCCCACATAAACAAGGTCAGACCAACCTTTAGCGGTCAGGAAATGCCCCCTATCTAGTCCACAGAAGTTATCAGGGTTCGTCAATACATTCACGCCTCCAGCCAGGGCTGTGTCGCATTCACCTCGCCATAGGTAGGCACACGCCGTTTGAATCGCCGCGCAGCTGGATGAGCATGCTGTGTCGATACTCAGGCTGGGGCCACAGAATCGGAAGAAATAGCTGAACTGTCAGCATACTAGTACTCCAGCCATCGGTGGAAAGCCATACCTGATCCTTCCCGGAATGAATGCGCGATTTCCCCCCGGGATAAAGTACGTATCCACATTCTGCCCGCTATTCACTTCGCGCCAGTCATCACTCGTCACCCCGTAAAACACCCCGATGCGATCTCCCTGGGTGGATGGTGTCGTGTTTGGCACCAGTCCCGCCATTTCCATTGCCTCATATGCTGTAGTGATGGCCAATCGCTGTGCCGGATCTGCGTTCTCGGCCTCCCGGGGAGACATATTGAAGAAGCGAGCATCGAACATTCCAGGTTCCTTGATAAAGCAACCATATTTGACGCGACTGGTGTTCTTGGTCTTGCCAGTGGGATCGTAGTGGGCCTTCCAGTCGAACCGATCCTCGGGGATAATCCGATGTACATCTCGGCCCGCCAAAAGCATCTCCCAAAATTCTTCATTAGAGCCAGATTCGGGGAAGCGCCCAGAGAAGCCGATAATGGCAATGCTTGATTGCGAAAATTTGCCTGTTGGGCTCGAGAGAGCAGAGTGTACAGAGGCATCCCCTATGGATTGCACGATTTTAACTTGGAGAAACGCTTCTTGTGATAGAGCTGAGCTGAGAAGCGTTCCGCTTCGTGATGAAACTTGATTTATTACACAGTCGGTGAATTGGCCCTGCTTTAACTCCCGAGAAAGAGATGCAGTTATGCGATTCCACTGGAGGGGCTCACAGAGGGCTTCCTGAACCGCTCGAAGCAGCAGACTGCGCAGGTCAGACGCTGTGATAATTTCACCGGAAACAGCGGAAATAACTTTTGTTCGCAGCGTGTACTTTAGCAGTGAGGAGTCGTGGATATCATCCACGATAACATCCGCATCGGCCTTCCGGAAAAGATGCGACGCGTGGTACGGCAGCTCAATCGGAAGGAACGAGTGCTTCCAGGCGTAGGACGAAAGGAACTGGCCCAGAAGATGTGGAGGACCACTGATCGAAACATTTGTTCGACTGACTGAGCTGAGGTATAGACGATATACGGGAGGCAACCCCTGTGATTGTCAGCTGCGGATTCTCCTTGGTTGCGGACGTGACTCACCTTCTCGGCGTTAAAGCCCTGAATCGCACTTGTTGCTTCAGTCTCACTGACACCTACAATAGCAGACCATGGTTCCGGAGTTTCTTCTACGGTGGGTACAAGATCACTTCGTAGGATCAGTGATCGCAGCGCCGTCCGGAACGCAACGGTGACGGCTTCAACCGCAGCAGGGACAAGCTCTGCTAAGGTTAGGGAAGTTGCAACTGCTGCAGCAGCAAAGGCTCCCGTGCAGGCCCCTATTAGGAAGGTACTTTCTGGTGCAGGATATGTTCTCCCTGCTTGTCCATAGTGCCTGCGTAGGCTTTAGAATCATGCATTCATCAACATGTGGAAACAAAACGTTGATAGCTCACCTAATAAACTGGCCAAGCTCGGTCGCACATAGCAGGGGCAACTTTAATGCCGGAGCCGCATAGCAATTTTCGTGCTGGGCAAGCAAATCAATGAGGGTAGTAAAGTAAGGGAACCATTCCTGCTGATGCAAAGGGAGATTCCCAACATGTCGCCGCAACTGGAACCCAACCCGATCAAAGAAGTCGGTTAGAACTGCATTGTCCTTGACATGCAACAACGAGTGTAGCGTCGACTCAAACACTACCGTTTGATCACCGAAGAGGAATACCTCGGCGACTGTCTCCATCTTGCTAGTTGCTGAGGTATTCGTTTTTGTGTTCGATTCTTCCGGCATTGTCCGAATGACCATGTTCATACAATTGGAAGCTATTCCTATCAGAGGGTGTGAAATTCTTCCTTCCATGAGCTGACAGGCATCTGGAGATGTAATGTATTCATAATAATCGAAAGCCTGTCCATCCGGAACCAGGGAGCTGGTATCCTAGCATAACACGAGGAGACAGGGTTGGGTCCCGAGTACTGCTGACATTGTGGAGAATAGTGACCTAGAAAGATCTATATCCCGGCATCTGATGCCCAAGTAATGATCGAATGATGTTCAAACATGTGCTTCTAGTCCGGCCTTGGCCCATGATCTTTCGCTTGAGGGGCATCGCTGACGCCGCAGATACGGGTCAACGCTCGGAGGGTTCTTGAGAAACGCGAAGTTGGTACGTATTCTCCTCGTGCCATGGCCATACTTAGAAGAGTGGGCAGACAAAACTGATGTACATGTGTTGCACAGCTGAAGAATACTGCAATGGTCATGTTCCGTGGCTGCTTCATTGTCACACTTATTTGATCAGTCGCCACATGCAATATCTGAGAGAGCGACAAGCCCAAAGATCATAATATCATGATTCCTTGGGGTAGTTACACTTAATATCAAATGACATTTGCAGAGCTAAAAAAGTACCTCAAGAAAGGCAATACTTGGATTGCACCTAGTCTACGGCCAACCGCAGTCTGCATCAGAGGGTTCCAGCTGCCCGATTTTAAATATCGGTCATAGTAGCACTTTCCTTGAGCATTCGCCACTATCGCGCTAGATCCTGTGCCTTTAGACTATCCCTCCATCCACAATATGGCACTCCACCCAACCAGTCACAAATAGTGTTCTACTTGAGTCGGCAAAGTTGGCATGATCGGGAAAGATAACCTCCTTATAGTGGGGGTCATTCCGAGCGCGGACATAATCCTCCACATCACGAAACATAATCTGGGCCAAGCAGTCACAATCAGAGGTATGTCCCTCTGGAAGGTCTCCAAAGATACGCTTCATCATCTCCTTTGTCTCGGATGTGTTGTGCGTCTAGCAACGTCAGCAGCTTCTCCCTTCCATAAGGCACATCCAACCTACCAGAGTGTATCTGACAATACCCATCTTCACGAGATGATTCCTCACCAGAACGGCATGGTGCTCACTCAGGTAGCGATGGTATTCATCTTCAGGCATACCTGGCTTGCGATAGCCATAGATTGTCAAAGCGTAGAGGCGTTCAGAGGCCATCCTAAGCACCGTATCGATAAATTGCGATAGGCTGAAAAGCATAGAGCGTCGAATTTACATTTTAGTAAACTTGAGCATCGCCAACTTAAGGGCATTTCACGAAGAGTCGGAGGATAGCACTCGGTCTCCGAGGCAACTCAGCATGCTTTCTCGGAGCACAAGACATAGCATGTGGAGCTGGAGAACGTTCGGTGTCCGGAACACTTCGTGACTTCGATGTGGAATACGCAGTTCGGGGAATACAGATACCATGAGGTCGGAATCCCTGTCAGATGATCGGATGTCGTACAGATCTGTCAGACTTGCCGCCGCCAGTGATAATGATCAGAACAATTCCTTCCAATTAGCCCTAACGGCGTCAGATTGATGGATATCTTACTATGGAAAGACTGTCAGCCTTACGTGCTGGTTCAGACATCAAGACACGCGCTCGCACACCCAAGTTTTCATTCCCGGAAATGGCGCACATGGCTTTGCTGATATATCCCTGTCTTTTCTGTTGTTGAATGCTTCCACCATAGACATCATACCATGGCTTGTACGTACTGCTTTTCGAAGTACCCAAGTTGGTTGGATAGCAATGCTCACGGGCTCTGGACGAATGGGCTTCGGCCCTGAATCGGGGGTCATAGCCATGGGGTCAGTCAACTAGTACTGACTTCGGAAGTATCTACCTGTATCTAAATTTGATGCAGAAAGCTACTGCTCGTCGGCTAAATCCGTAGTGTGGCTAGCAACAGCAGCACAGTGTGGTACTCTGCAATCATATGAGATGCATATATCAAGGCTGCACCATTGTGTTGTAGTAGACGCAATGCCGCACTGACAAGCAGCATTTTAGACACAACGTAAGCAACATTCTTTTCAAATGTAGGACTAATATCTCATAGCTCGCACAACAGATGCATGTGCCTCCACCATCACATTCAGTTTGCTGCAATATCCTTTGGTTGCATCTTCTCGTGCCCATCCACAGACCCTCTATCGTGTCCACTCATAGGCCGGAACCCTTGTCGGAAAACAGGACTCTCACGGACTTGATCCCAATCATGCAGCATGTACCCGTTCTCGACCGAGCACTTGACCTCTTCGCGACCGCGGGGAATCATCTCCGCTTCGTACGCAGTAATAGCCTCTTTCAGAGTAGCCGTACCGGCTACAACCTTCTGAATGCCAGCCAAAAGGTGAGACGTATCACATATGCAGTGATTGAGTCCCTGCCCTCTGTCTAACCACCCATATTATACCATAATCAGTACACCGATATTGGTAGTGAATGTATAGCTAACTTACACGGCGGCATCGGATGCGCTGCGTCCCCGATCAATGTCAATCTGCCCTGCCGATTATCCCAAGGCTGGGTAACCCAGTAGCTGATATCAGCTTTATGGACCTGCGTATCATCTGGAATCCAAGTGAACGAGGACCGAGCCGGCTCAGCCAGACTTTGGGCTTTCTCGCGAATCATGTCTAATCTCTCGCGGTAAGTAGCAGGTTGACCGTGTTCCATGAACCAGGCCATAGCCAAGTGAAAGACCCATGATTCGGGATGATCGGGGCCATCAGGCATGCTCGAGACTTACGAAATCAGTATCTAATCTAGAATGACGCAAATAAAATCTGGATACCTACTGGATTGGAACGCATGATACGACTTGTCACTCAAAGCCAGATAACTCGTCGGAAATCGCTGCCTTACATACCTAGCTTTCTCAGCATCGTTGTAGGTAACGGTCATATTAGTATGAAAGATGGGAAAGCGGCTAACAGCCGCCTTCTCAGCCGAGCCCATTGCGAACTCACGGACCTTCGAACGAGGCCCATCCGCACCGATAAGGATAGTTCCAGAGACCATGGAACCATCATCAAAGAATGCAACTACTCCTTTTTGGCTTTCAGTGAACGCCACATCGATCAGGTTCTTTCCGTACTGGACTTCAATCCCCTTGCTACACAGATCCCGCATCTTACTGCGCGGAACCCGCAGTCCTTTGGCATACGGTACACCGGCAATCAGGTGGCCTGTTTCCCCATGAATGATGGGATAGTTTCCGCCAGCGTCCAGGGCAACATCAGGGTTGCACGAGACGGACTCCATGTGTGCGAAACGGTCGGCGGGGAGGATGTCGCGCAGACGGTCGAGGGACCAGTGGATAGCCATAGTCCATTCATTGCTGCGGTAGTTCATAGACACCTCCTTTTCGAAGATGGAGTAGCGGATGCCGGCCTGCGGCAGGTTAGATGATTACTGTTACCCAGAGAGGGGAGTTTGAGAGGATCATGGCGACGTGGGGGTCAAGTCTACCTTCTTGAGAGACTGTGCGAGGATAAGGCCTGTGATACCTGCGCCGATAATAAGGACGTGTGCTTCCTTTGACTTGGGGACGGTCATGTTGGACGTGAGTCTGTGTGCAGTGGTTCAATAGTTCTGTGATGGATGTGGCAGAGGAAGGGAGCGGGGGTGGTATAGGAGTACCCATCAGGCAAGGGCCTATTCTTGTATCTCATCTAGCTTTGGAATTTATCATATGTGTCAGCCACATTCCATCCTTCATGCTTTTTGCTTGTGCATGAAAGGTTGCAACATTTGCTGTATACGAGAAATTGCTGGCGATATACCAGTCAGGATTACTGTACGACGGAAGACGTCTCTAACCATACTTTAGCAAATCGACAAGCTGCATAGTTACGCGGCCATATCCCTTCTAATAATAAGCATAACAGCAATTGTGTGGTGTCATCTCTTCATATTTAATTTGAGTTTAGATCCTGTGCAGTATTGGGACAAGATAAACTCAAGCTGAATTGGCATCATAGCCGTCAGCGAAACAGAATTACTCTAACTTCTTTTGTACATTAGTGTGCAATAAAAGCACATAAGGTTAATTAACGTTAATTTGGCATGAATAAACAGGGAAAGCTCATTAAGGGATACAAGTAGTCCTCCCCGTATATCCTTTTATTTCGTATGTCCGATGTAGTGACAGTCTAGATCATTGGAGGCGTCACCCCCTTGCGCCAGAAAGCATACGTTGATAGACACGCCACTCGCATCTCCTGGTCTGATAATGGCCTGAATTGCAATGCTGACTAGTTGGAGGGTCTCACAGAGCCTCGGGTCCGATTGCACAGCTGACTACATTTACTTCGGGACTTGCTTTTGCTGGAATAGGAGGTAACGGATTCCACGAGTTACTCAATTGGGATGTTTCAGAATCTCGTCTCGCCGATACACATGTCTTTCTGCCTGGCTATCAAGACATCATCACAGTGTGTCCATGTGTTCAAGAGAATGGCATTGATTCAGGTCGTGGGTTCTGATTCTATGTTTTGGCTGGGCGCAGTTGCCCTTACATCGGTAAGTCTACTAGCTCGAAGGCGGCTTTTACTGATGCCAACAGCTGCTCGCATGGGTCATTCTTCACGTATGCTATAATGCATTTCTGCATCCACTGAGACAATACCCGGGCCCCAGGCTATGGGCTGCCACACGCCTACCATGGTGCTGGTACCAGGCGCATGGCCGGCTAAACCAGAAGCTGCTTGAATTGCATCTACGATACGGCCGCATTGTGCGAGTGGCTCCAAACGAACTATCTTATAATTCGGAAGAAGCATGGAGAGCAATTTACGGACTCAGATCAGATGAGATGGGCAAAGATCCCGTCTTTTCGCTGCGAACGCCAACTGGCGTACAAAGTATACAACCTTATCCAGTGACCACCTCAGTCCAAACTGACGAAGACAGATATCCTGACGGCAGACAGACAGACTCATACGAGACAACGACGACTTCTATCGCATGCGTTTTCCGAGAAAGCACTGCGTGAGCAAGAAGGCATCATCCAGGGGTATGTAGACCAGCTCATGAAACAACTGGCCGCTCGAGCAAACGATGGCCCGCAAAACATGGTAGACTGGTTCACCTTCACTGGTACGTTAGACACTATCTGCAAAATATGTAGCTATTCTGAACACCTATAGCATATGATCTCATTCGAGACCTTTCCTTCGGCGAACGGTTCCATTGCCTGGACACCGCGGAATACGATCCCTTCGTGAGATCTATCCAGGCAATCTCGAAAGAACTGACTTTCATCCAAATGTTAGCCTACTACAAACTACTGTCTCTTCGACAGCTCTTCATGTCCAAGGCATTTTCAGGAGCACGGGCGCAGAACATGCAGCGAGTAATTGAAACTGTCAATCGTCGCGTAGATCGAAACACCGACCGCAAGGACTTCCTACACTACATCCTCGCCGCGATGGAGACTGAAAAAGGAATGTCGCGCGCCGAGATGAACGTCAACGCTTTCTCTTTCAGCATAGCTGGGTCAGAGTCGTCGGCGACGGCATTAAGCGCATTCACATACTATACTCTCTCACGGGTGAGTGTGTACGATCGACTCATCGCTGAGATCCGCGGAACATTCGATGCATATGAGCAGATAGATATCTCTTCTACAGCCCAGCTGTCATACCTAAATGCCGTACTGCAGGAGACGCTGCGGATCTACCCTCCTGTAGCTGTGACTCTACCTAGAGTTGTCCCTGTCAATGGCACAGTCATTGATGGGGATTTCGTACCCGCCGGAGTAACAGTGGGAGTCAATCACTTCGCTTGCTATCACGATCCACGCAACTTTCACCGTCCACAAGAGTTCTTGCCTGAGCGGTGGTTGCCAGAATGTCAGGCGCAGGGGCCGTTTTCGAAGGATTGCCAGAAAAGTTGCCAACCATTCTCTTTTGGACCCAGGAACTGTCTTGGTAAGAACCTAGCGTGGGCGGAAATGCGACTAATCGCGGCGAAACTGCTGTTTCTATTTGATATGGAGATAGATGAGACAAGCAAAGGTTGGACTGACGGACAGAAGGTCTTTGGGTTTTGGGTGAAACCGCCGTTGTTTGTCAGATTGATGCAGAGGGGTTGCTAACAATAATGTGGGAGAGACAAGAGGAATTACATGGCGGATACTGTTTCCGTACCTCTTTTGTGCAGCTGCTACTGGCCACTGAAATCCCTTGCCTCAGAGTTCACGCGAACCACGAGTTTATCGTTAGTGGCATTCCAACACTAAGCCTCGATAACTTTAACTCCATTTGACAAACTAGCTCTATCAAACGTTCTACATTCCACCCCTTACAACAACATGATTGTACGCGTATGCCGCCAGTAATTACTTTTCTCCAGAAACCTATCATTGCTAAACCTATGCGCCTTTCCTCTCCTCGACCAACATATCGACATACCTCTCCCCCTCAGTTTCAGACTCAGTTACACTCTCATTCCTCATCCCCTCCATTTCCAACCTTGACACATCCTCCTTACTTACCGGCACAGTCGCAAACCTTCTCAACGCGGCCTTGTTGATTTCCGGCGTAAGCACCGTGCCCTCGCCAATCAGATATTCGAGATACTCAAAATACCTCACAAAAAATCCCGGTGTAGCTGTGTTCATAAAAACAGCTTCCTCATCGAACGGGTTACTGAATCGATGAGGCAGACGGATAGGAACAATGATAAAGTCGCCGGCTTTGGCATCGACGTCGGCACGGCCGGGGCTGTGGAAGCGGACTGTCCCTTTCTGGATACGATTCATCATCAGCAAACCTTTAAAATTGGAAGTAATAGGGACTATCATGGTAGAAAAGTAATCACCGTAACGTAGAACCCCTCATCGTGCATTTCGTGGAAATGGAACACAGGCCCCTCGCTGTGAGGCGGAAGGAGACTTTCGATTGCGGCGAGACGATATTGAGTGTGCGTCCCGTCTTCCATGACGCGGTAGAGGTCTTCCAATGTTAGCGTGACATAAAAACCAAGGTAAGGGTGTGTGCAGCAAAGGTGGTAGTACATTGTCCCAGTCGGCGCCATGGCGTCTGTTCTGGCTGGTAATGATGGATGGATAGATTCTCTGTGTAGGATAGGTCGACGCGATCCATGATCTTGGTTATTACAGGAGAACTGGCTAGGTTGTCTCTACGGGCATCAACCTTGGTAGTAGTAGGTATATAATTCTCTCAAACGAGTAGGTGGGAGCCCGATGAAGAGCACATTGGCTTGGCGCTGGATTCCCTTGATAATGGCTAGGGAGCTGACATAGTTTGCTTTCGGACGGGTTGTGTAACGTTACTTTGCAAAACAACTGCTCAAACTGGGTAGTTACGCTTGGCTGTCGGGGGTAAGGCATAAAGTATGGGCTGATGCTGCGATGGAGCATATGGTGGCCTTGGAGCGGCTTTTCCAGGATCGGCCTTTAGTAGCTGCCAAGCAGCTCTTGAGCATCAGGCTATGTCCGGAGAGTTCATTTAGGCAGAGAAATACCTGCCGCAGCCTGTATCACGATTAATGGCAAGGTTGAGGACTGCGAACTGGCCAGTAAGTCTAATCACGATGTGTTCGATTTGCGTATTCATTCTTGTCGTCTACACCATTTTCTGTCGAAGCACTAACCGCTAGACCAAAAACGATAAACCGCTCTTGGTTAGCTAGGCGACGGAGAGATACGTGTCCCAACATTTTCTCGCCGATTCATCACCAAAAGTAGATTCCATTCCTCTCCTATGTACTATCACCATCATTCACAAAACTAATTTCCCACAGCCCCTTATAAACATGCGAACTCCTCTCAAACATAGTCTCCACCCGTACGACCGGGTCAGCCTGCTTGAACACCCCCACCCACTCCTCCTGTGTCCTCTGCTTCACATTATGCATGCTCATAGTCGTAACATCTCTCCGTCGATACGCAATCTCCTCATGTAACGGAAACTGTCCAGACACTGGCGACACGCCATCTGTAATCAAGACACGGGTAGATGCGCCAGCTCCTTGTTTAATACTTCTCAGCAGTCTCACGACATCCGTATCAGACCAGTTCCACAGCAAATTCCTGATCACGTATAGCCATACGGTATGCTCATCACACGCAGGCGGCGAATCGAACACCGACTGGCAATGCGTGAAGGCTATTCGTTCCCGACAAGAAGATGGGACATGTGTGTCGCCGCGGTCGAGAAATTCTTGAGAGTCGGAGCGGACTTCAAATGACAGTTCTGGATGTTTTTGTACAAGGGAGATAGCGGCAAAACCGTAGCGGCCACCAATCTCGACGATCTTAGTTTTGGTGGTGGGAGTGTGCTGCTGGATATAGCCCTCGATTAAGGAGTCCGCAGGATCAAGGGCTAGCAGAATTCAATATGTTTAGTGAGGTCTATATGCAGGCACATCCGATGACACTCACCCCGCGAGACACCCCTCATAGCACGACGAAATCGCTCTCCCTTGTCAGGATGACAAGCGTGCCAGTCGTACATTTCCATGCCGAAACTATCATATTAGCACGAATCAATTAAAAATCAAATTATGTATACTCACCCCTCCCTGAACGCTGACACACCATCAGCATACCCATTTGGTTTGCGAGCTAAAGCATCCGCCAAATGTGCACTCGCAATACGAGTCTCAAATAATCTATTTTATAAGCGACGTTCCACTCCACTTCGCATGTTATACGTACTGAAACTCAAAGCATGCTCTAGAATCGCTGTCCTTGACCAGTTCCTCCGACACAGCAGTCAAAGAATAGACACCCTTTTCGGGCTCATCAATGATGCGTCGACACCGAAGTAGTCCAAGGATCCGTGCGAGCTTGTCTGCCGGGATACCAGATTGAGACTCCAGGTCTTCAATAGATGCCCGCCCCGAACGGGCTATATGCTCGAGGGTCTGTGAGTGGAGGAACGCATATAGCGCCCCATGGTCCCAGTGGGAGGCGACGAAGTCATGTAGAAATTCTTGTGGTCCTTGAATTAATATAGATAGTTGTTCCAGTAGGCCGAGAGCTGTGGCTCGTGTAGCAGTTAACTGGGAATCAGACCAGAATGAAGTTCTGGTATCTGCAGAAAGTGATGGAGGAGGGATATCTGCTTCATTGCAGGTTTGCTCAAGCTTGGTGCAGAGAGCGAGTATCTGTGTAGCTAGCTCCCGAATACTAGAAGACATTTTTTTCGCTGCTAAATTAGCTTCCTGAAAACGTTTTATCCCGGTCTATGCCAAGGAGGGGTGGCTGTGGTTATAAAAGACCCGACTGTGTATACGAGTGAGCGCATTCCGATGCGGCGTCCGGAATCCGAGCAGGTTACCTGTGTCAGCAAACGACTACCATGATTCTCCCAGGGACAAAACAACAATATACGATAAATCCTAAACTAAATTGTCAGATTAGTTCTCTAGAGTGACAGATACTATCTCCCCGAACCCTCACGGAGGAAATACGAACGTTCCATTTACCCCTTGAATCCCTACATCAAAACAACGATCCAACCAGCCCCTCAACCCTGTCATAAAACTCCCCCCTCTCCACCCCCCTCAACGCCCTCTTCGCAATAACCGGCACCTCATCCCTACACACACCCAACTCTCCTAATGACTTAACCCCCAACCCCAAAGCCTGGACTAACGCCACAATCCTCTCCCCGACAACCCTTGCATCGACCTCATCGTCACCCGTCCTGACGCCCCCTACTGCCTCCACCAACCTCGCAATATCCCTCTCCTTCCCCTCACCTGCCATGAACCCGACTACCTTTCCCAGCGTAACACAACTCGTAACCCCATGCGGAATCCCATACGGACTCCCCAGCGCATATCCCAGGGAATGCGATAATCCCATCCCGTTTCCCAGATCCTCACCTTTAAGTCCCGAGCTCGCAAACGAAGCTAGCATTAGCCTAACAGTTGTAGCATCGTCACTCATATCACAATCCTCCTTGGCCTTGGGCAAGCACTCAAACAACTCCCCCACTGCATAAATAGCAAGTATCTTCCACGGCACTTCACTAGCAGTAGGATGATACATCGCCTCAACGGCATGATCTAGAGCTCTGATTCCTGTGCTGAGCCATAGATCCATCGGGGTGTATTTTGTATACGCCGGGTCATAGAAAATAGCATGTACTGCCATCTTGGCGTCTCGAATTCCGGTTTTAGTTCCATCGGGTTGGGTGGCGCTTCCAGCGGGGGTGGTTTCAGCAGCACTGAGGGTAGTGGGGATGGCGAGGTGGGTTAGGGTTGAAGTGGTAGCTTGGAAGAAGCGTAGGGCGAGGATTTTGGCGGCGTCGATGGGAGAGCCGCCGCCTAAGGAGATGAGGGTGTCAATTGTGGGGTCTTGAGCGTGGAGGGTTAATATGGTCTTAATGGCGTCGTCGATAGTGTGGGATGGGGTGTGTTGGGTTATAGAGGAGATGGTGGTAACGTAGTGGGTAGCTAGGAGGGTTTGGAGCCGCTGGACGAGAGGCGTGCGAGTTGCCAGGGTCGTGCCGGTGATGATGATGGCTTTGGATGTGGGGTTCGGAAGGGCGTTGAGGAGGTGTTGGGAGACGCAGTCAGGACCGTAGTAGAGGTGCTGGAGGTGAGGGTTCGGTTGCCAGTGGCCGGAGAGGGGGTGAGGTTGAGACATGATGGTGGTGATTCTCTAGATGGTGGTTTGAGTTGTCTGCGGATACTGCTCGGATTGCGAGTGAAGACACACCCAAATTAGTCGAAATAAAAGGGTGTGTATCAGCAGTCGAGCACCCCTCAACTATCAGACTATGCGAATGCCGGACGGAATACAAGGCGGGAACAGAATCAATAGACGTATTGCCAGCAAGATTTTGAGACTGCTATAGCTTTATGTGCCGTTACATTAGTAAAGTTCTATCCCTCCTTATAACCATCCTTAATTATGGGGGAAATCAGTGACCCCTGCCAGCGATCAATTACCTCCTCAATACTATTAAAAACACAGCCAGGGTAAACCGGCCTTCGAGCACCAAGGTGTGCCCCGGACCCCGGAGACACTCAGTGTAACCGATACGATCTTCCTAGAGAAGATGGACGGGTGAGCGTGAGTTAAGGTGACTATGTAATTTTATTGTCTGATAGCGTCAATCTAATCTAGGTGAACGTCTAACCTTGGTGAGAGGTCTGTCGCACACTGGTTATTGACTACTTCTTGGTTGGCTTCTCATCAGGACATCCTATTGTGCTATAGGTTGGCACATCATATATCATGTTAAGGTATTTGATCACCTTCAATGATTTAGAAGATGTAATTGCAGTCTGCTGATTCTATATATGCCAAGACGGTTCCTGGCCACACTAGGTGTGCTGAGCTGTGACCGCAAATCGTCATCTCCCATCATCTCCGAAGAAGTACCTGGAAGCACGGATGCTCAGAGGACAACCCGCAAGAACGATCTAGAAAAACAACCTCACATTGCACACCTATCAGCATGTCTGTCTACTTGCTCATGATGTGGAGCATGTTGGTGCCACGGGCGACCTTTCACCTGCTGTTGGCCACAGCATCAGTCCTTCGCCGTCTAGAGCCGGCGTGTTAGCGTTCCATGTCCCGAGTGGTGTCGCAGGCCCAAGAGGGGACAGTGCCAGAGATGACGCCCCACTGAGCCAACTCTCCCAATTCAGAGGAGCGGTTGATTGCTGAGCCACCAGCCAGTATGGCGGACTGGGAAGGTCATTCTGAGGAGGGGCTCGAGGCGAGTCAACAATATGACGACCCAAACGTGCGTCCACAACAACGCGAACCAAAGACATCAGTTGTAAAAATATCCACGCTATCTTTGAGTGGTAGCTATTTGTCGGCATTTGACTAGCATGATCGGTATAGCAAGCCGACACCCGCCGCAGCAAATCCAAGTCAGATATCATGCCAGCCGGAGTTTCACGCGAGCGTGACATGAGAAGATTTTGTAATACAATGAAAAATGCGGGAACAGAAAACGCGTCATACACACTCATGAATGACACATTAGGGGAGCAGTGAAACTGATCGTTGCTTTTTGGATTGGTTCCTTCCCCTGCTATCATTTCGTTGAAACAGTATAAAACCGCCGGATTCTGGTCTCCGTGTGCTATCAGCAAAAGCAAGCAGCTCAACCGCGCATCTTTCTCGATTTGCCGCGAGTGGTATAGCTCCTGTCCATGTTGAAAGGCCATGATTCGAGTTGCCAAGAACTCCATAGTCTCTATAGCATGAGATCCAGGGAATTCTAACGGGGTGTTTTGGCCATGGAATAGATACAATGTTCGAGCATACTCATCAAGCTGCTTTTCACTGTGCATCAGCAGTCCTTGGTTGTCGTGTGCCTTCCCCGACATTGAGCTCATCTGAGCCAGCCGGTATATGTCTTCCTGCATTATGGCTAGACGGAGCCGATTTGAGTGCTTTTCCAGCTTATCAACAGCTGCACGCAGCTGAGTGACGATGTCATAGTCGTCATAGGGCATCCAAAGCACTGAGCCACGAAGCGTATACAAACTCCGATCACGGATGTACAACGCTCGAAGCACCTTAGCGCGTTCAATTTCTACAATGTCACCCTGATCCGGAATTTGGCTGCATTGCAAGCCTACAATCCGCGCCAGGGTGCACGCATGGGCAAATATCAATTCTGCCGATCCGGAATGGTCGAGAGCTTGCGCTGCAACACTCTACATGTCCATTGTCAGCATCGAACACCAAAAGGTCCTGAGTCCACTACCATACGAGGAGAAGCAAAGCCTGCACATTGATGAGTCTCGGCGTATTTAGCAGACCGGGGCAAGCCAATACCGCCCGGCTGGGTACGAATGAATGCGTGAAGTTGCCGAGCAATCCATGCGTAGCTTTAGATTTGATCCGGGCCAATAGGGTAATGGTTTGGAAGCATATGCCCCAGGCGGCATCATCAGACTGAGGCTGATGCTGCGAGTGCACGCGCTGGAGGTTGGCCCGTAGATTATCCGGCACGAAGACGTCGGTCTGGCAGTCTTGGTGCTGGAGGAACCAATCCATGGCGGCGGTAGCCTGATGCCTGGGCAGCAGCGGAACAACGAGCCGGTCGCTATATGACGGGATAGGTTCTGACACGCTTGTGATCTCGCATAGATGGTGCAACATGTCGCAGAGCGGTCGCCATATTGCTTCCGTCGCGTAGGGTACCAGCTGGACCCTTCTCTTGAGGTTTTCGCACAGAGCGGCGACAGATGGGTGTCCAAAGTAATATTCTGAATGTTTAGGGGCAAAAATCCTGGAAGCCCCCTCCTTGTGCTCCTCTTCATCGTCAGTATCGTCACAGCTACTTGTTGCAGATACACCCTCAATCAAGGCTTTTGATTGGGATGACTGGTGTTCCTCCTCGAACACCGGAATCCGGAGGCCAGGTCCATGGAGTCGGCTAAGGTGAGCCTCAATACTTGTCAATCGATCCTGTAGTCGATCGATACTAGCGCACCTGTAGCATGATGAGCACTAATGCCTCTGCCAGCCAAAATGAGTTACTGACAGTAACTTGAGGTGATTAACACGTTTGGCAGGAATCCGATACACGCAAATCAGCCCGCCCTCCCTCTGGCAGTTACGGCAATGAGGCCGTTCCCGGCCGCAGCGTATCTTGCGCTCTCGGCATCTGGTACACGCCAAGTCTGGCATGGCATTTTCAGCACGATTCTAGGATATCGCCGTTAGTGCCCAGTGGGACGATGTCAGTAAGCTAAGTGTCATACTTGCTTGTGCTTCATGGATGTTCCAACTAGGTTACCCTTTTTTATAACTTCGGTGTCTCTATCCCGGAAATTCTACCACCTTCCGAGCCACAAACAGTGTGAGCACCAAATGAAGGAAATACTAGCTTGTGGAATGTGCATGACAAGAGTCAATAAGGCTACACTATTATACTCCATCGTACCCAATCTTGCCATCAACAGATTGGCTGGGACATTTGGGGGCTCTGACAAGGGAAGTTACACTTGACACGCCCTCCATCTTGTTCAGTGGCAGGGGTGGTAGCTTCTTGTTGGCTTTCGCCCGGGCTTTGGATTGGTTGTCCAATATCCAGTTCCCTTTCATCAGGGCTTCCCCATTGCTTCACGTCGTCCTTTGGGATTGGGAGATCCACTCCCATAACAGGCGCCGATTGCTCAGAGTTGACTGGGCTAAAGAGAGGGGTAGTGATAAGGTGACGTAGGCCAACGATGACATAGATTTGAAATCAGACTGCGGTGATTCCAGCTACATAACTGCTACGTTGCTTCTCGTAATCACTAGATCCTAGATCGAATCCCAAGAAACAAGGGATTGGTTGTGTCTCGTAGAGGGAACACAAATAACAATGAATAGATGAGCGGGTGTTGCCATTTTCGTCAGCAGATGGGTCCTGCTACCGCAACATGCGTCGGCAGGCAGCAGCTACAACTTGACCAGAGTTTTATCCGACACTTGCCCCCGCAGCAAGTCGTGGATAGGCTGAATGTAAGTTCAGCAATGTCTGTCAACACTGGGTTACCGCTGATTCAGCGGCATACGGGCGGCTCAGCCAGCCATCTCGATGTCAGAGATGGATGCTCTTGCAGTCTCAAGATTAAACGAAACCAACACAACTATCTCCAATCAAGGGGGGCCGGTGAGGATTCCGGTATGGCATACCGACTCTTTTATTCAAACAGCTCAAAGAAGCATTGACTTGTCGGGTCTGACTGACAATGTCAGGCCGACGAACAGGCATTTGTCTTGTGGTACATCGTCAATCAGATCGCATGATGTTCATATGTAGAATGCCTGATAATCAGGTCGTACATATTGTGGTCACCCAATTCTCAACACATGATGTATATCTCAGTACCTTAGTCCCAGGGAGTTTTGTTGCTGGCCAGTGTCGAATGCACGGAGAGCCTATGCATTCATTGAAGACGCACTCCTCGACACATGTGAGGTATATTCCTTGTTCATTAGTTCGTGTGCGCTATAATTCCCTCAACTAGAACTAAAAGCATATCCCATTGGTCTTGCCACAGATTTAATCTCCGACAAATCCGATCGTGCCCGGATCAGAGACATAGGCCGGTCGTTGCTGAGAATGGGGCTGACATTTGTGTAACAGAGCTGTCTAGGCGCGGAAGGTCTGTGAGTGTTAACTCTCAGCTCCGGGACCTCGATTTCTAGTCCCTTCGTAATACAGATTTGGCTGACATCTCATGTTGTTATTTCGGCCTGCAGAAACGGTACATCTTGTGCGATGCCGCAAGACCGCCTTAAATCGCTGGCAAGATGGTGTTGTGATGACTCGGCGATGATTCTTGGTAATTCTTTTATCCTGATATCCTGGCTGATGTGGATAGCTGACAGTGGTGCTGTCTTGTACTGTCGCTTGTAGTACTATCTTCGGGATCTTTGTTCCATGACATTCTGCCTGAGTATGAGCCTGTTGCGCCAATGAATATATGTTTGCAACCATGAGTAGAAACATGAAATGCTACTACCACACCATAGTGGACTTAAACCTTTGCCATTGTAATTCTCACGCTGGGATAAATCAGGTAGAAGCCCATAAAACAATTTTATCTGAAACCCACTCTAAGTAACTTGATGATGATGGGGTGGGTAAATCAAGTACGCTTACTATGGAGGAAAGGTGAGGAAGTTGTTTAGAGCAATGCGATCGGGAGGCACGTGATTGGCAGTTGGTCTTTGCCTATTAAGTGTATATTCCGGTCGAGAATAACAACTAATCCGATATGGTGTAGTGGCTAACATCGCCGTCTCTCACACGGCAGCCGGGGGTTCGATTCCCCCTATCGGAGTTCAAACATTTCTTTTTCATTTTTTTCACATCATCTTATGACGCAGATGATGCCCATTCCTAATTATCTAAATTTTTCTCGTCGGTCATTTAGATAAAAAGAGCACTGCTCCATAGGACGAGGAATGTAGCCTATCAGGCCATGGGGACTCCGCAGCCACAAACGTTCTCCAGACTTCTACCATTTGAAATAACCGAGTTATGGATAG
Organism: Aspergillus niger; assembly: GCF_000002855.4. Lineage (NCBI taxonomy): Eukaryota > Fungi > Ascomycota > Eurotiomycetes > Eurotiales > Aspergillaceae > Aspergillus > Aspergillus niger. The sequence goes on from NT_166520.1 coordinate 1,233,406, forward strand.
CGTTGCGCCCTTAAGATTTCCAATATTAATTATCGACGAAACTAATTACCGTCTGGTTGTCACAAAAAATATCACAGGCTTGGTCAATTTATCACTCTAATATCTTCACCACTTCTCCCCAACTAAACCACTCACTGCTAACGTCACACTACTTGAACCCTCTAAGTATTGATGCTAACAGTATACGGCGAAACCGTGAACCAAGCATCAGAGCCAGTCTTCGGTTCAGTGCCCGCACCCAGGGTCTGCAAATACAAGCTCGAAGAGACACCCTCGTTATCAACCAAATAAGTAAAGAACTCCAAGACATCGGCCGAGAAGTCCGTGATAGTCTCGCGGGCCACGAAACTATACACTGTCCAGTCGTTGGGACCCTTGTAGAGATCCCAGGTGTAGCCACCGATAGTGGGGCTGGCGATAGGACCGTCCGAGTTGCCGATGGGCTCAATGCCACCGTAGGCGGCGAGCCAGATCATGATTTCGTACTCGTGAGTGGCGGTTGTGGAATCAGTGGTGGAGAGGAAGGCATCGTAGGAGACGTCGGCGACGAGGTCGTTGCCCGTGTAGCTAAGAATATTAGACAATAGCTTCATTCGTGACAGGAAAGATTGGCTCACCTCCATTTCCAGGTCGAGGGAATACTGGTGATCGTGCTCAGCTGCTTGGCACCGACGTTCAGGACGGCATTGGGATAGCTCTTGACATAGTCGTCGCCGCCAGCCCAGGTCCACGACGTCTGCCATGAGATGGAGTTGCCGCTGTCATAGTCGAGGTAGGTACACTCGGAGCCGGAAGTGGCATAGTCCTCGCCCCAGAGATTATTGTAGAGGATGAAGTCGTCGGTGGTGATGATGTTGTTCTTGGTGCAGATGGTACCGATGGGGTCGCGGGCCGCCAGACCCGCTAGCGCAGGAACAGCGCTCGCCAAGCACAGGGGGATAGACAGGTACCGGTTCATGATGATAATCAAGACTCAATGGACTGGTCGAGGGTACTGTGTGAGAAATTGTCAACCTGGTCGGATAACTCCTCGGTTTTATTTCCTTGTTTCTGTTGATTAAGGGGGAACAAGGTTTCGCCCCCAACAGGAATGAGTGGGAATGGGAGCATTTTCTTCAACACAATCCTGCTAAATGTTCACCTAATGCCGCATTGCGGTCGCAGTCGAGTGGCTTAGCGGGTGGCCTAGTCTGACGGCAGCTTAGCGGGCCACATCGGGCATGTTTCGCGGCGATCGATCGATCATTGTTGGAGAAGTTGGTGCTTGAAGCTTGCACTGCCCTCGGAAGTAGTCTAAGCTGTGAGATTAATGGAGCTTGATAGCGCCCCACTGCTTGCGTTCGGGTAAACCGGATGCTGATGTTCAAGCGGTCAGCAGCAAAGTCTCGTAGCAACGCATAGTTGGAGTGTAGCAGCTTTGCTTATGGTATATAACCGCTAACGAAGCATGTTATTCCTGATAATGATCTAAACTATAAATAAGTTAGTTGGTCATAGTCAAGTGTTGCAGTCAGAAGCTCTCTTACATGAGCTCACCAGTTGTTAATTAGTCGCTAATGGTGCTTATCAACCATTGGAAAATCCAATGATAAAAAGTAAGTATACCAACAAGCTGTATGGCATTGTTACTCAGTGCGGTTCAGGGCGTTGTTCATTGGAATAGACTGATATAAATATTGAGACCCAAATGCTGCCGATCTTGCCAAGCTCACTACTAGTATCGGCCCCAAATGACGAAACAATCAGAGCCAAGCATGAACCAGGTATTTATAGGTTAGTACTCCGACTTAGTGTGCAGACATGAGTTAGATAGTCAATATAGATGTAATTTAGTATCTGGGATAATCCCCCCACCACGTGGCCAGCCTTGGCACAGCATAAGTCAACATATCCAGTTGTTCCAGTTGCATAGTGAGTGAGTCAGTGACTCCAAGAATGATGACGAATCCAACAATGACGCCAGTGCGGAATTGCTCCGGACCCCGCATAAGCCCTCAGATGATGGCATTGCCAACTGGCACTGCAGCATTTCCCCCCTCCTTCCTCTTGAACAGTCTTCTCTCCCGAGTCCCTAACTACCATCAATACCCTCAACATCACCATCATCATGTCCATCCACCAAGCCGGCACCGCCGACGGCTGGCACGGCATCGTCCCGAGTACCGCCTTCCCCGCCGAACCCGACCGCTACCACCTGTACATCGGACACTTCTGCCCATTCGCCCACCGCGTCAACATCGTCCGACACCTCAAGGGCCTCACCGACCTCATTAAAGTCAGCGTTGTGCGAGCGTACCCGAAGGGAGATTTAAAGGGTTGGCCAGGATGGAAGTTCCCTGCTTCGGACGACGAGTACCCCGGGGCAACGGTGGATCATCTTTACGGGGAGGATTACCTGCACAAGGTATATTTCCGGGCGGATCCAGAATATAAGGGCCGGTATTCGGTACCCTTGTTGTGGGATACGAAGACGGGGACGGCGGTTTGTAATGTATGTATACTACCGACTCTAATCTCTGTGTTGATCGGAGGAATCTAGTAACTGATGCATGCTGGATGCGACGTATAGGAAAGTCTAGAAATGCTCCGCTGGCTCCCCAAAGCATTCAACTCCCAGATCTCGCCGTCGCTGGCTGAGATTGACCTCTACCCTAGCCATCTCCAAGCAAAGATTGACGCCATCAGTCCGTGGATGCAATCGGATGTGAACTCTGGGGTGTACAAGGCCGGATTTACAGACTCGCAGGAGGAATACAACGACAAGGTGGTTCGCGTATTCGGGGCGCTGAACAAGCTTGAGCGCATTATCGCGCAGAATGGAGGCCCGTTCGTGCTAGGAAAAGAGATGACAGAGTTGGATGTGATGCTGTATACAACATTGATTCGATTCGACGTGGTGTATGTGGAGCACTTCAAGTGTAATCTGGGGACCATCCGTCATGATTATCCGGTGCTGCATAACTGGTTGAAGGGGATGTATTGGGATGTGGAGGCTGCGAGAGATACTACAGATTTCAAGCATATCAAGGAGAATGTGAGTCACCCAATCACGTCCAGAAGGTATGTGCTAATTGGACTAGTATACGAAGAGCCACTGGCACATCAACCCCAGGGCGATCACACCGCTGGGCCCATGTCCAGACATCGAGGAGGGGGTGGAGAGGGATTGGACCAAGTTGCGTGTCGGAGGGGTGAAGCATCCAGCCGTGTTGGAACATGAGGCCAGTATTCCCGATCTAAGTCAGTAGACTCATTTCCAGGATGATGGGTTATACTGTTAGCCATAACCGCATTGTCTTCATGAACATTAACGCTAGCCAAGCCGGTCGGACGTGTGCTTCGCAAGCTAGCGAGGATCAGATCAGCAGATCAGCAGACTGAGAACGTTATTTGAGCGACATGCCTTGATTTTAGCGAGCTGAATTCAATTGTGAGATCTTCGATCGGTAATCTGCTATCGCAAGTGGACTGAACTCTGGTTTGTCCAGCGTCGTACGTGTCCTGAACCAACAGAATGCATCTAGACCAAAGTACCACTCAACTAACCACGACATCTGTCATAAAAATACGATAAGCTAGTACCTTGGTTTGAACGGCAGGTCAAGAATGTAGTCGATCACGTAAACGCCCAGAACATAGTCAAGTTCCCCTGACCCGGATTGAACCGTGGTTCAAATATAGGGACGTGGGTTAGCCGTGGCAAAGCCGACGGCAGTCTTGAAATGAGGTGGGAAAGACAGCCGATATACCATCCAATGTTCGAACAGGTCAAAGTGCACAAATAATACTATAGTCTTAAGGTATAAAGACTTGAGACCTACAATACGCAGACAATCGCTGTGAAACAGACGAGCCATCCCTAGTCAACTCTATCCCAATCCAGCCTAGTTACATAGCCCCCTAGTACCATCTAATGTAAATCAAATCGAGGATAGATAATAAAACTAAATTTCTATCTAATTCGCCTACCAACTAGTTCACACCTTGTTTCAATTTTCCTGAAGCAACCGCCAGATCGATCAACGGCTATCTCAACGGCGGGCGCACGTCCGTCCCGGCCACCCGACGAACCCAAAAATGGGGTCCCCACAACCCCTCAAAAATGGTAGTTCCCGATCGACAAGATAATGACCATGTACGTATACCATCCATTACTGACATGGTTCTAGACTTCCATCTCACTGTTGAGTATTATAGAGAACCCGAGACTTCGTGATGGTGAAGAAAGGTATAAATTGACCTTCATGGTCTTCAGATACATCTATCATCATTCTCATCTAGTACCGCTCTATCTATCTCCCTCACCGACAAGACTTTTTCCAAATCACTCTACCTACCACTACCGTATGTATTTCCCTCAGAAATATCACCCTTTGAAGACTAACAGCAAGTATAGCAGAAACATCACAAAATGAAGTTCATCGTCCTCTCCGCCCTCTCCCTCCTGGCCGTCTTCGCCACCGCCAATCCCATCGACGTCGATGTCGGCGCGGTGGTCTCGGGCGCTGCAGACGCAGCTGCCAGTGTCGGTGCGGATGTGGATGCCGCTGTTGGTGATATTATCTAATTAATTTCTTCCTACCTTTGTTGTATGTTATGCCTTTCATAATATACTACATTGAGATTGGAGTGAGAACTAACTGTTGTGTAACTAGGTTGAATACTAGGTTTATGATTATATGGGTGTGGGAGTTAGGCGACGGATTATACTACTATGTATATAGGCTATATATATATACAGAAATTGATAGAAATGTTTCATAGTCCGATACGTTTCATTTTCTTATTGTTATGTTTCATCCCTATCCTACTGTAGGGATGAAACTGTCTCAGTACAGCTGAGGGAATTCACGGGTGGCGCCGCAGCCTACCTACATTGCATCTTCGACTACTGCCTAATCTGGAGCCTGCCAACATATGATACTGGTCAAAAATGCACATTGTTCCACAACATACACATCTATATACATAAAACGGTGAATAAACGAGAGACAAGAATTGAAACACACCATCTATCTAACCCATCGCCCGCGACAGTAAAGTCAGCCAGCCACTCCTAAGAAGAAGCAGGCAACAACAATGGAATAACCTGGTTCATGTACGAGTTATACACCGTATACGAACTCGTATTGCCCAGGAAGATCTGGTCCGAGATATTCCCGACCTGGCTAATCAGGGTCGGGAGATGCACAGTATCCGGGACCGAGTAGACCATGGTAGCCAGAGCGCTGTGGTTTCCGCCCCTAATGCTAGCGAACGAGTCTGCTGACACGGCGCTCATGAACGAGTCGTAGGGCGACTCGAAGACCACCGTGGAGTCGGGAATGCTGAGGTAGGCGGAGTCAGGGACTGTGCCGGGGTTGGTCACCACCTATACATATCATTAATTAGTTACAGCGGAAGCGAGGTGGTAGGGTGAGGACAGGACATACAAAATTCTCCGGTCCCAGGCCGGAACTCTCTTTGATGAGAGTGGTTAGTTGCTGGTAGTACGAAACCAGCTCCTCGCTGTAGGCGTTGGGGGCTTCATCGAGGAAGATGCCGTGCACGGCGAAAGAGGAGTTGCCGGAGGCGGAAGGCCAGCCGGCGTAGGTCTTGATGTCGCTTTCGACGTCTGAAATGGCGCGGGTGCCCTTCTCTGTCGGGACGTAGCCGATGGCGAGCACGTTGCTGTAGCTGGTGAGCCTGGGGACGGCGGTCAGGAAGCTGCTGTCTGGGAGACTGCTAGAGCCGGGACCGCTATCGGGGTTGATGATGATGGTGAAGTGGACATTGGGGAAGGCGGCGACGCTGGGGAGGTTAGTGATTGAGAGATTTGAGTCATCGTGTTACAACGTACAGCTCTTCCATGGGGGTCCAGGCACCATCTTCAGGATAGACGTAGAATGGGATGATGACCTTGGCGGTGATGTTGCTCTGAGTTACCGCCGAGGCCTCCGCCGAGGCCGAGGCAATCACTGAAGATACGGCAGATGGGGCCCAGTAGCATGCGGAAGGGGCTTCAGTGGCAGCGCTACCCTGAGCGACAGTGATGAGCGTGCTGGCCTGGGGTTGCTGGGTGGGATTGAAGGGATGATGGTGGCGGTGACCGATGTGCTGGTGTGCCGCCAAAGCCTGGCTGGGCAGGAGGGCCACACAGCTGAGCATCCCCAGGATGAGGCGAGAAGCAGTAGTTCCGAACATGGCGGTAAAGGATTGAGAAACGATAAAGGAACGACAAGAAGTTGGGAAACGAAAGACGAGGCGACAGGCTTTCCAGAAGCTGGGAGTCAACACCGAACCATCCGAGACCAGCCGGATGGGGCCTTGAAGGGTTATATACTGGCCCCCGAAAGGCATGAATTGAGGACAATGAATGAAAGGTGAGATGACAGGTTTTTGGCGCTGAAAATGATGGCGCCCCCATCGGACATTTTAGGTGAAACGCCAGGCGGCGATCCGATTCGAGCACGAACTGGCGAGATGCTGGATCGGGTGGAGATTGCAGGGTATGGCAGTTTGGCCATTAAAGGGAATTCGTGGTGGTGATTGGGCGATCTGGGGAATGACGGGGGCGACGCTGGAAATTACACGATCCGCTCAGACTAAAAGAACGCTCGGGGTTGCGGGTAGCAGATGGTTTCAGAATGGCCGTTTGCTAGTTAATATATCATGTCTCTAGTACATTGTAGTACTACACTGTCGGGAATACTTTGGACTTGGTGAACAGGTGAACGGTGAATGACTACCCTGGAAATGAGCTGTACTATTCCTTGTCCCTTCTGTTTCTACCATCACCGGGCATACCGCTGGGAATGTTCCCCACCGCGTCGCGGATGGCCCCGTCCAATTTCCACACCTCGCTGCAGGATTCCAAACCGACCCAACATTTGGACCATACGCGAGCGTGAATGCGCCTTTGTGGTTGGCGGATCCGTTGTTGCGTCATGAACTATGCCTGTATTTGGGCTCCTTGAGCTTATATGAAATGAGCAGATGGTCCAGGAGCAGAGAGGGACCACCACTGTCAGCTGGTGGCTAATGCTGGTTCTCGCAGGTACTGTGTGTCCTGCCTTGAGGGCATCATCGGAGTTTACGCGCTGCTCGCTTGACCAAAACCGTAGGTTCAGAATTGATCTGCTTGATGTGATATCTCCGAGTGTATGCAGATGATCTCGTAAGGTGTAAATCCGGGGTTAATGTAGTCGAGAAAGCAATGAAGCGACAGTCAATGATCATGGGGTCGGAGGTAGAAGTACCGGGTGGTGACCTCCAGGTACACCGGGTTGCCGCCATCTAGACCCGGCGATGGAACAGGATCTATCACCAATACCCATGGCTAGTGCAGCCTCGTCCCGGGGTGTCTGTTGATCGGTATTTGGCTACAGAGGCAAACAAAGAAATGAGTACAACACAATTTATCGGTTGCCTAAGGTGATGGACGTATCGATTCAGGAGGTCCAGCAGATCTTGTTTAAGGGAATAATGGATGAATCTGATCTTCAATTACGTTCTGAGACAGGTGTTACAAGAGACAACATTCAGCTGGATCTCTGGTTCAGGTGAAGGCATTCCCGACCGGATTTCTGCCCGAAGAGGGGGTCCAAAAGGGTTCCTGGCGGCGTGCCCTGAGCGAACCCAAAAAGGGACTAGTGCCGGGCACCGGGAAATTTATTCATCCAGACATTCAATTTACTCTTATTTCCTTGAATATTCTCCGAGTCCGATCACACCTCTTTCACAGTTTCACTACAATAATCCCTCTAACAAGGGAATGCAACAGACTGATGGTCCACATGCATTGACTGTCAGTCTATGGGGAAACAAAGTTTGATTGTGCTTGGCATGAGGTCACGGATCAGTCACAGCGCGTACAAGTGCCTGAGCACCCCTTCTAAACGGGCAACTTCACTGCTGATGCTGTAACGTTGCAGAGTAGCATCGCCACTGTTGGCTATGTCAGTCACTAGTGGTCTGCCTTGATAGTCGGCAGGTATTACTAGAAAGGGAGCATCAAGCAGAAGTAGATGCATTAAGCACCAGTAATATGAACCCAGCAGGAACTTTTTGACAGTAGTAACTATTTTTTTCTGTTGTGGTTCTGACCGTTCTGTTGATATCATGGCTGATATGATAACTGTTTGCAAATTGGCGATAGTCGGCGCTTATCCAGCCTGTTATCGGGCATGAATCCTCCGCCGTCCGCTCTAGGCTCCAGCCATTGCTTTGCTCACTTTGGTCTGGTCCGGCAGATTTGACCGACAGCCTTTACAGCCACAGTGATTGGTGGATGGGCTACCAACCAAATCCACCCATCCACATTGGCCAGTGTTCCAAGAAAACTGGTGTTCCAGCAAGGCTTCGAGAGCTTCCATGCTCGACACCGTTCATTGCTAGCTGCTGCTAGTATCCTGAACCGGTAGGTGTCACTCCAGATAATTATTTATCTTAACGTCAGCCCAGCCCAGTACCGACCCATCATGCCACTACTTTTAGTAGTAGCCTGCAGCATGGCATGTTCCATTCCGGTATGGCTGCTTTTGCTTCGGCCATTCACCGAGGAGCCAACCCAACTGCTCCGTCCCCACTGGAATATAAACTGTCGACCCACGACCGGGAGATCCTCGTTGAAAAAGAAAAGAAGGGCAAAGAAGGGAAAGAAAGGGCAAAAAAATGCGCAACAACGATGACCCGAACAGCCTCGTGAACGGGGCTGACACCTCCTTTAGGGATAGCGTCGGAGCGTGGAAACGCCGTGATTGGCCGAGGGTGACTAAGATAAACCCTCGAGACAAATAGGGTTACAACCTTACCCTCCCTTGTGAAAAGTTGCTATACTCTTTCCAGCAAAGGTTGGTTCCAGCCATCTCAGAGCTTATCACCGGCGGGGTGAAGAAGGGAAGGCATAGAACCAATAAGAAGCATAAAAATAAGAATTCTCCACCTCTATCTCTAGGCATTCCCCACTGGTTGCTGTTCTTATCACTTCACAGTTAAAGTGTGGGTGCAAATCTTTGCCCGCCGCGTGCTCAGGCGCCACGCCCCCCGCGGAATAAAATCCTGCAGCTGCCGTGCACCATGCGACCTCTTTTCAATCTTTAGGTGGCCGGGGTCGATACACTGCGTCCTCTGTCTTTCCTACTGGTCCATAGCAAGGCATCATGGCGAGGTTTGGCAGTCGGGTGGTCTCCGCCCTCGAGCTGGAGTCCAGCCAGGACTCGCGCTGGTCCAACGAAGGTCGGCAACCCTATTAAGCAGCTGGTGCGCGTGGCACGCGACTTGGAACTTACCGTCTCTGCAGATCTGCTTCCCACTCCTCCGGAGCAGTGCAGTAAGTCTTGAACTTGACCCAGTGCCTGCTCATGCCAGTGCTAATGATGCAGCCTGGCGCTGGTGGAACTATGTCTCGTTCTACTGGTCCATTTCCTTTACCAACTGGACCTTGGGATCGGTATGTATTCTGCCTCTTTTTTTGTGCGGCTCTTTTTCACGATGATCATACTGATTCTGTAGACCATGATCGGTATCGGTCTCAACTGGTGGCAGTCGATTATCGTCATCTTCGTCTCCCAGCTCATCTCATCCGTCGCCATGGCATTCAACTCGCGCGCCGCCAGTGTATATCACCTTGGTTTTCCCTGCGTCGGGCGCAGCGTGTTCGGCATGTGGGGGAGCTACTACTTTGTGGGTGCGCGAGCGGTGTTAGCCATCGTGTGGTTTGCCATTCAGAGTATGTGACAGTCGCTTGGTCACGAATTGCTCCAAATCTATGAAACGCCCCATTCTGACCCTTGCAGTGGACTTTGGCGCCGAATACATGTATAACATCCTGCGGGCGATTTTCGGTCACCACTACACCGATATCCCCAACCACATCCCAGCCAGCGCAGGTATCACCACGCAGAAGATGCTGGCCTTCTTCCTCTGCTGGCTGGTGCACCTGCCCTTCTGCCACTTCCGTCCGTACCAGCTGCGCAAGTTCTTCATTTTCAAGACCTTCATTTCCCTGCCCGCCATGTTCGGATTGTTCATTTTCGCCATGGCCAACACCAAGGGTCAGCTGGGGACCATGTACACGGCTGAGGCACGGTCCACGACGGCAACTGCCTGGATGATTATCGCGGGAATCAACAGTGGCTTGGGGTAAGCTTCCCACCCGGGATCTTGGAAAATATAAGACTAATTGGACAGTAATACGGCCACGTTGATCACCAACCAACCCGACTACTGCCGTTGGACAAAAACCCGCAACGCCCCGCTCTGGACCCAATTGCTCTCAAACCCGATCGCGGTGACGCTCTCAGCAAGTCTGGGTATTCTGGCGACAGCCGCCATCAACAACAAATACGGCACCGATATCTGGTACGCCCTCATGCCAAATACCTAATATGATCGATCCATGCTAATTAAGCAGGAACCAATGGGACATGATGGAGTTCATCCTGGACCACTACTGGTCCGGCACGACCCGATTCGCCGTGTTCCTCGTGGCCTTTGCCTGGCTGGTGCAGATCCTCGGAACCAACATTGCGGCCAACATGATTTCCTTCGGTGCGGATTCGTCCATGCTGTTCCCGCGCTTCATCAACATGCGTCGCGGACAGTACATTGTGCAGACTCTCGCGTGGGCCGTCGTGCCGTGGGAGATTCTCACATCGGCGACGAAATTCGAGGACTTTTTGTCCGGGTATGCGTTGTTCATGGGCGCTGTTGTGGCCATCATGGTGTGCGAGTGTACGTTGCCCTATCTTTCCCTACCATCTACCACTCAATTTTGGCACATGCTAATGAATGTAGACTTCTGCTTCGCCAAGGGCAACATCTTCCTCTCGTCCCTGTATGACGGCACAAAGCTCAACAAAAACTACCGATACTACGGCGGGTGGAACATCCAAGCCGTTATCGCGTACATCATTGCTATTGCACTGCCATTCCCTGGTATGTCTATCTCTTCATCCCCTATAACACCCCAGATGTTAATGTATATAAAATAGGCTTCGTCGGCTCCCTCGGCGCCAGCGTCTCCACCACTGCGACCCGCATGGGCGACCTCGGGTGGATCCTCTCCTTCACCACCGCCTTCGTGATGTACTACATCATCTGCACGTTCTGGCCCACGGAGAACCAGAAATTGATCCAGAAGCAGGGGTTGACGTGGGAGCAGACGGCCAAGGATACGGACCCGCAGGACTTTTATCTGAATGGGGCGGGACTTGGGGGTGTGGATGAGCCGGTGGCGGCTCATCAGCAGGTGGTTGTTGAGAAGGGGGTGAAGGATGTATAATCTGTACAGATCTAGATATGTGGGTGGATATGATATGTTTTGGGAGGTAAATACATATGGAGGCATTACTCTGCTTTGAACTGGATATGAATATAGAACTTTATGTGATGAATGCTCTTGCTTTGAATATTATCTACCGAAATGTAGGGATGAGACTTGTTGTCTGAAACAGGGCATCACCAGCCAAAATACCCCCTCATGAAACTCAAATACAACGCAATTTCCCGACTCCAAACACGAAGGTAATAGTACTTTTATCTCACACGAATAACTCATCAACGCCCTCTTCACATGGCAGACACGAAAGAACCATGCATCCATCACCACCACCACCACTACCCGCCATCTTACGACTCCTCAATGCTCTCCATTACCGTATCCATGACCCCAAGCTTACCACATTCATTACCACCAACACTTTGCAGAAACCGATCAACCTGGGCATCCAGACTCATAGCATCCACCGCACCCTCGTCGCTGTCCATAAGATTATCAGTCCCCGGATTGGTTACAGTAGCGAGGGGATGAGAAGGAGCAGGCACATTCACATTCCCACTCAGCGACGCAGCCGAACTCCCAGCCTCAACAGAACACTGTTGATGAGGAGTAGTATCACCCCTCACACTCCTAGCCCGTCTACTCCTCGACCTCCTAGTCTCAATCCCCCGAATGCTAGTAGAGGTCAGGACAGGCCGGGGCCGGGTAAGAAACTGAGACAGACAGGAGTGCCATGATCTACACACAACATATATCAGTCAATATTACATCATATACTTTTCCATGAAGGGGGTGAAAAGGTAACACATACAATCCCAAATTCCGTCTAATCATATCCACCACCTCCGTATTCCCCATATACAGCGCCACACGGACAGCAGCCTTCGCATCGGAAACCCACTTCTGCGGCGGGTACGCAAAGAACGCCGTAGAAGACAACAACAACTTCACGACGCGGCGCAGGCCCATACACGCCGCCAGGAACAGCTCGGTGCGGTCGTACCCGTGGCGCATCTGCAGGGTCATATCCGCCGATATGAGGAAGCAGGCTGTCAGCTCATTTTTCTCCAGAATGGCCATGTGCAGCGGCGTCACATCCCAGTCTGTATATGTGGTGCGGAGGTGCGGCGCGCGAGTAAGCAGCAACTCGCATGCCTCGGGCGTGCCGAGCGCAGCGGCGGAGTGGAGGATGGTGTGGCCTGACTTGGAGCGTTCGTGGAGGATATCCGGATGTCTATCGAGGAGCAGACCGAGGAGTTCGTTGGCGTATCCGGGGGAGTCGAAGAGGACGTTGAGGGTGGGGAAGCGGCGGATAGGGGCGCCGTATCTGAGCAGCAGACGGAGGATGTCGACGCGGATGGAACTGAGCTGGGGCGCAACGCGGCTGGGGCATTGGAAGAGTTGGTCGAGCTCAGGGACTTCCGGGTCAAAGCTGTATAGGGGGCTGGCGCCTCTGTCGAGGAGGAGACGGGCGATGTCCAAGTGGCCGGAGACTAGTGCTAGGTGGAGCAGGGAGTTGCCCTCGCGGTCGCAGGTGTTGAGGGCGATTCTGCGGGACAGGTAGTAGTCGACGTCGGAGATATCGCCGAGTTGGATGGCGTGGGAGAGGTCGTCGATGAAGGCGGCGACGTGAGGGTTACGAAGGTGCCATCTACCTGTGGGGTCCATTCGACCAGAGCGGAGGCCTGCTGGGGTTTCGCAGATGGCGTCTGCCCAGCAGTTCTTTCGGACATTGATATATAGATTGTCGATGATGTTCTTCGTCGAGGTGGAGAGCGCCCCGATGCCTTCTGGGGTGAGGAGTCTTCTGCTGCCGCTGGCGCGAAGCTTCTCTGCCACGGCTTCCAGAGCCGGGTTGGTGTTGGGCACTGGGGCTTTGAAGGGGCTGGGCGTGCAAGGCATGGTTGGCGGCAGTGGTGGTGGTGATGGCTGCTTTTTGGCTGGCGATGGCAACGTTGGATGGTCGTGTAACCGGGAGGAATATCTTCATGGTGGTTTATATAACGACAGGGGTATATTGAGCAAGGTTATTGTTGAGGACAGGGGTATGCGAGGTGATGAATAGAGACTGGGGTTGATTGGCTATGGGGACATTGTCTTGGGAGTTGCCGTGATATAGGCAGGATGGGAAAGGGAATTTGCTCTGTTAGGTCTGGAGTAGGGAGTTTGAGGGCTGCCAAAAACGATGGGGGGACAGCGGGTGGGATAGCTTCGTCGTCGCATGAAGTAAGTGGATTGGAATTAACCACCGTTTCTGGGGTGCCTAATGGAAGTATCCCGTCGGCTTCAGCCTGGATGAGTTTTGAGGGACCCAGGGCAATGGTAGCTGGAATACTGAGACAGATGTAACCGGCGACAGCCGAGAGACAGCAGTCATCTGTGCTTGGTGTCCCTGAAGAAGCATATCCACGCTCTCAAATATCGTTAGAAGTCGAATCCTCCTCGTGTAGTTGAACTTTGAGTCTGCGTAATGTGTTTCGGTCTGGTCATGTTGATCATGTATCGACAGTGGAACTTGCCGGTAATAGAGCCCATATTGAATATCATAGTAGACCATTGTTCGTGATCTGAGTGAGTTGACCCCAGGTACTTTTGAATAGTATGTTGTTTCCAAGACATTGCCAGACAGTCTCGTATTCAGAGAATGCCAAGTTACCTCCTTCATAGTGTCAAGGTGATTCCCATTAAACAGGACCACCGCAATCGGCGCGCTGATAAAGAGTATCGACCACTGATTTGAGCAGATATGTCTTTTACAGCTCCGACAGCAGGCTGAACATCTTATCCCCACAGGCCCAGTGCATCTTCATCATCCTCACAATGATTCCTCTTCTCCTTGATACTTTTTTAAATATACTTCATCTAGAGGTGAATGTGAACGCCTTATTCACACAGACTGACGAGTTTTTCTTCGTCTGTACCAAGTCTTATTGTTAGATTCCTCCTGCCGATGAGGATCTCTGATTATATGCCATCAATGAATGATGAAGCTTGAACACATCATCTCCACACACCCAATTCAGCGGTTTCATTATCGTTTTTATCTGGCTTCCTCTTGCCAGTTATTGTCTCCAGCTATACACCCCCAACGGAGTGCGAAGATTTTATTTCCACATGCCAAATGCATCTTCATCATCTTCTTCATTTATCGCCTCCTTGGGCGTCAAATATACACCTCTCAATATCCGACTATAACTCCCAAGTCCTCGCCACCTCATTCGAATACTCCATGGCCTGACCCAGATCCAAATTAGACCACTTCTCTGGGTTCTGCACCGCATCGATATAATGATTCAGAGCCAGAACCATCTGCCTGGCCCACTTCTCAGGCGAGACAAGCCCACACCCCGTCGCAAACGGGGTCATCAAGAGGCTATCAATCCTCGTTGCTCCATCTGTTCTCCTCTCGACGTCCCAGTTATGTCTGTCGACAGCGCACAACAAGCTCCAGATACACTCATACACAATCTCCCGATCCCAGCGCACATTTTGCGGCACTCTCATGGTCGGACATAGCGCCAAATACCTTGTTCCCCAGACATTCTTCGAACGAGGGCCAAACTCCTCCGGGATGGGGATGAGGGTACATGATCCCGGAGGTAAATAGCCCCGATAGTCGCGGTAGAGAATCCCCTGCGTGTGCCGGGTCAACGCGAGGTAGTCTGTCGTTGGGGAAAAGGCACGTGAGATGGCGTCGTCGAAGCCACCGTCTAGCCGGCCGTAGGAGTTGGCGGGGGAGATGATGGCGTCGAATTGAATGCTTGGGGGAAGGTAGGAGAGGGAACAGTTGTGAAAAGTGATTTTGGGAAATTGGGGAGATGTGGTGGCCGTCGACATGACGGATTGGAAGGCATGGATGAACTGTTCGTCCATGCAGAGAAGGTGGATGTGAGGAACAGGGGATGTTGTAGGTGGCATCATGATGATTATGGATGATGTGGTTCCAGACAGATAGTAACTGTCTTGGGGATTACTTCGGAGGATCTTGCTATATTTATATTTTCCCGAGCATTGCTGCAGCCTTGCCTTGGCGCCCCACGGAGGCTGAGTTGTTCGTGGTAGTGCTGATGAGGTTGAAGAGGCATTGTGCAGGCAACTGACCCGTGTGACTTGTGCTCTCTATGTCTAAGATGGTGGCTCTGTGATTGGAAACTGAGACTGGCAGATTTTACGTCCTATTTATAATTTTGGGAAAAAAGTATTCTAGGTTTATGCAGTTCACACATTTGCGGCGATTCCCGCACCACTAGTCAAAACCTTGCCCGCGAGTTCCTCGAGAATATCCGCCACCTTGTCTGGCATGCTCAGGTACGGCGAATGGGAGCTTTTCAGCCGATAGATCCACTTCGTGCTCAGCATTTCTGCCATCTGTTCCTGAATTGGCGGCGGAAGTGCCCGATCTTCCTCGCAGATGATATAGGCGGTCGGCGTGACATGCCAGGGCTCAAAGGTCGAGGCACCGGAGAATACCGCAATAGAAGTGTGTGTCAACCGGGATGTCCACAGTTCCCTGTCAACAGGTGGGATATCGTGGAAACCGTATTCAGCTCCTTCGAGACAGTGCACGTAATCACCCTGAATCATGTAAGGTCAAAGCTGCAAATTCGCGATGATGTTGAACTCACCTCCGCCTTCATGAACGGCAAGAACCGGCCGCCCAGCATATCCAGCAGACTCTTTCCCTTTGGTATGGCAAACGCGCTCATGTACACTACCATGATAACTCCACCAGGCTTTCCCTGTTGCGCGCGTTCTGCACTGCCCAACCCTTCTACCGCCCCAGATCCGACAACTCCACCGTATGAATGTAGCACTAATATGATGTCCTTCCCCTTGTCGATCAATGAGACTAACTCAGACCGCAAGTGGGCAACATCATCGGCCAGAGTCTTCGAGGGTGGCTCCGCACCAATGGAGGGGTGGGCGATGGCCGTCGAGGGTAAACCACGCGAGGTTAGAGTAGCACGCAGAGTATCATAGACGACTGGCGTGCACCACGCGCCAGGTACCAGAACGATAGTGGGAGCTGAAGCCATTTTGCGAATGTAAATAATTGAAATGTGCCAGAAGATTTACTGCTTCGTACGTTCAGGCAGCGTGGGGAAAGCCTCGAAAAGAGGGCCACGATTCTCACTTACCGAGGTGTGCCGCGCCCCAGGTCTCGACTCCTCTCAACAGGGTGCGATCTTCAATACGAGTCAATGTGTTTCAAAGGCCATCTATGCCGTTATTGAGGTGGCGAATGATTGGGCTGGTCCGCATTTAGCCCACCTGTCAGCCGTCTTAGCCCGTTCGCTTGGATATTGAAAACAGCAACGGTCCAATGCCGTTGCGTGCACGGATGCGCTATACCATCACTATCCGCAAACCGTTTCGTTAACAAAGTGGATCCAGTACTCGGAAGATCCGACGGCCGAGTGAGGGCTTTCGTCCATCGCCTTGTCGAAGCAGAAGCGTGGTGTCGAGCTGACATAGGTATTGTCGGACATGCCGGACAGGAGTTTATATCCACACTATGGCCTGCATGGAGTAAACGCATATGACAGTAATTGGGGGCGTCGTAAAAATCACACTCAAATTGAGCAGCAACCGAGGACGGCTGCGCTTATGGTCTTGGCAAAATTGACTTTGCTGCTCCCTCTTTAATCGAGGGGTAAAAGGAGCTCCTTGAATGTAGTTGAATTTACACTCATAATGAAATGGACGAAATCCCTTTAATCGCCGGAAGGATCGTAACAATGATGAATAAAGTCTGCGCTGACTGTTGTCCCTGACTTGAAGGATGTGATCGTCACACTTCGTCTGACAGGCCAGGCTCCCACCAATGGAAGATGCTCTGCCATATGTCGGTTGTAGATATTCCTCCATCAAGACTTGAATCAAGATGTAGCTCCTTGTGGCATTCTGCAAGATAAGTTATCGTTTGCGTAACCGAAATAGGCGTGTGTTGTTTTTAGCCCACCGTTGCTTAGGAAGAGCTATCCAGTAAAGCTTGTAGAAACAATCCCATCGCCTGCCAACTCAGTGTGGTGGGGAGGTCAGGGTTGAATGAAGCCGATGATCAAAAACCAGGCGTAGCCTCTCGCTTGTGAGAGATTCGAAGTTTAACCATAGCGCAGCCCAGGATAGCCATATCGCATAACAACCAATACCAACTACTTGAGATCTTTATATGACCATTTGAGAAGGCTCATCTCACTTTGCATAGTGTCATGGCTAGTGAGGGGTTTGGCAAAAGTTCCATTTCCTGACAAGATGGTCGACGGCGCATGATGTTCCAGGATGTATACAAGGGGAACAGGTTGAAAAGCATCTTGCAGACGATGAGCATTGAACAGGGGCCTTCGTAGTAATCTGGACCACCTGACCAAGCTATGGGATGTTTGGATTTCTTTGAGCTTGTGGCTGTAGCAGGGAATGTCATGATCGCGCTGCTTGGTTGAAGAAGTTGTTTTGTGCAGACAAGCAAGTTTTGTATACATATCTTGAATATCTGCATCTGCTGGTAGTGGTATTGATGAAGCAGAAAGGAATGTAGTATATAGAATGCAACAGTAGCATTATGAGAGTATAGGAAGGTGAGGAAGTGCTGAAATGGATCCCACATGGATAAAATCCTCTAGGGTCACCTGACTATTGGAATCCCTTCGCCCTCACTACCCAAGTTCCTGCAACAGTTCATCGGAGCTTTCCCCGAAGGCAGGGAATAGCGTTGTATGTTACTGGGACCATCCTTATTAATTGGGGATATATCCCAAGTACTTGACAGTAAGGGTAGGTTTCGTCCATCGTCAACAGTTTCAGGTACGTACTAGGCTTTGTTCTATATGCCTATTGCGTTCTGTTCATCAAGGGCTACATATGATCTGGGAGTACCAAGACGTAAAAAGCTTTTAACAATCCCAGGCGCGAAGTGGCCCATCAATGAGGTTGTATAGGAATGTCTGGATTGCTACAAAGGTCTGAAGACGCAAAGGTGAAAGCATCCGCTAATGTATACAACTAACACACAAAGCACCCACGGTGCATCAACGGGTAAGGTCCAGCCCTCAGCTAGAAGTATTAGACCAACCTTGCAGGTTGACTGTGATGGGCTTGCGTCCTGCTCTGGTGATCACCCATTCAACATCTTCATCTGATTGGTTCATCTCCTGGTGTTCCGTGTAGCTGCACACAGGTAGGCTCCGAGTCAGTTCACGAACTTATATTAGTTAGTGCCTTACTACTTACGCAGGAATGATAGCAAAGTCACCCGGGGAGAGGTCTTTGCGCTGCTTTCCCCCATCGAAGACAATGGAACCGTGGCCCTTTGCGGCGTAAACCACGGTATCCTGCTCGCCGTGATGGTGAACAGCTGAGCAGGAATGTGGCTCGGCGCACATGACTGGCAGAAGTTGTATTAGAAACATTCAACCCCTGGCAAAGGGACTCAACCAACCTAGTGCGCACAACTGATCCGACTTGTCGATGATAGCTCCCTTCCGAACCATTCCCTCCGTCCGTCCCCCTATCCAATGTTATGGTCATGATACTGTCCTCGGATCTCTTGCAGAAAGGCTTGACATACCCGTTGCCTCGTCCAAGTCCGAGGATCTAGTGACGTCAACCTTATTATTGGCCATTTTTGAAGATTTTGACTTATATCAAGTGAACCCAGGATGCTCCTAATCGCCAGCCTGCCCGGAGCTGCGACACGAGCTTAAAAGTGAATTAATGCAACCCCACCATGCTGAATAATGCCATGACATCACCGTCCGACAATTTCGACGATTCGAGCGGGTTGCAGCAAGTCCAAGGGCCACGTAGCTTGCTGCCTATGACTCGGCCGAGTGCAATGCAAAATTTAAGCTTATGGTCATGTCGGCACAGCCGATGGGTAGGAAATTTAAGATTCGTGATAGGGTTGCAGCATGCCAAAGATGCGCCTCAACCGCGCACCGTTCCGGATTGACACTCCAGCGCCATTGATCGCCAAGCTTTGATATTATGCTTGTTTGCATAGTGAATCTGCAGGGGATTGTGACTCGCTGAATTGAAATTGCCAAGAACCTCGGCTCACACTGTGGGACCCAAGTAGGCACCCGCACGTTGAAGGCGATCCACGCAAAATACAAAAACTCGGTCAAGGCCATATACCTATTGCTGCCTGAGGCAATAGATCACTTATGTAGTCTTCAGTTCATTGCTGAGTCAGTTGTACACTCATTCATCAGTTATGTCCACACAACTGCGTCCGCTTCACAAGCGAGGTCCAGAACCGGAGAGGCCAGACGAATAGTATGATCATTTAGAAGTGTTGATTCAGATAGACATCATACGTAGGGAGACACAAGCACCGGACCCAACCAGGAGACCTCACTTGCATGGATTTGCTTTCGTACAACCGAGGCTGCCTGCTACTAAAGCATGAAGCGAATACCATGCCTTGGGAAAGGTTATACAAAGCAGAACGAGGTATAACTATCATACTAATAGAGGATTAAGCAATCCGAAACTGCAACTTATGCTCGACGTTGGTATAGGTACAATGAGCCAATGCGCCAATGCTCACGGAATCCTTAGAGCACAAAGTGAATGAGAGGTGAGAATGTGCCATTTACGCAGCAGTGTTACTGGCAAGCATATCTTTCACGACACAGCGCTCTTTGGAAAGCTCCCAAGGAACAGGAGACAGTGAATGGCTGCAGAAAAGTTATGGTGGAAGACGAAATTCTCACTTTTTGTATCCTGCTCCTCATCTACTCTCATCTCTACTTCTCCCCTTTCCTCCCTGCTCTTCCGTCGTCATTCTCAAAGAGTAGTCAAGTATTGGATTCGATTGTGTCTTTCACAATGAGTCAAACTCCACATACCACACAGAAACGTAAAGGAACGTTTGCTGAAGATGTTGCCGATAAGAGACACATGTCTGGTTAGTCAATGTACTCATCCGACGGGCATGTGGACTCTGAGAAGGAGTCTGGCACGTTGCTTCAGCGGAATCACTGACATTTGTTCCCGATATTAGCCTACTCGGAGGGCCCTTTTACGGACTTCCTTCAAACCAGAATGATCATTCTCAGCACAAAAGATTCTGAGATACAATTCAAAATTCACACGGGACTTCTCAAATCCAAGTGCTTTTCTCTTTACCAGTCCTATATAGAGAAAGCAACATCCACTTATGTCTGCATAGACACACAGGCCAGAACACTCTCTGCTCTCGTCGGATGGGCATATACAAGGGAATACCCCGATAGAAACGACCTTCAGAAAAGTGATATCAAATGCGCAGCCAACCACGACGAATCCGCCGAATGCAAAGTAGCTGCTTCAATTCTCAACGATATCCACCTCTACTTGTTTTGCGACAAATACAATATTCCGGAATTAGGAAGCCTTGCAGTCAAACATATGAAGAAAACCATGGCTGGGATGGGAGACAGCTGGATACATATGTCAATGGCTTTTATTCCAGCTGTTCGGCTGGCTCTTTCCAAGTTCAAGGAGAGCAACCCGTTGCTTTAGTATTTTGCGCATTTCGCAGCTTATCACATTGAGAATCTCAGATGCAGTGGCAGCTTTTGCACGCTACTAAGCGACCATCCGAACTTTGCGTTCAGTATTCTTCACTATGCAGGGCCCGCGAAGGAAAAGCCTGAATGATATTCGAGCTAGACTGGAGATATCTGTTGAGTACGGATAAATTCTAGCATTTTTGTACTTGCGATATGTACTGTGAAGATTCTGTTCAAGACGAATCAATCTGTGATTATACCCAAAACAAGCCAAATAGTCGTCTAATGTGGATTCTTATTGAGCCTTGTTTCGTTCAATGATATTAGTGAATTAGTTCTCTTATCATCAAACACCTCCTTATTAGATATCGTCTATTTCTCCCCAAATAGAAGCAGAACTCAACATCCCCCTAAAAAAAGCCCCGCTTCCCTACTACCATTAACTCCCCTCCACCCCCACCGTCTCACTCAAAAATTGGCCCTCATTTCGCTCTATATTGATGTTCTAGTATAATATATATAAACTACACTAGATATATTACTCACCCACCATCATTTCAATCCGTGCCAGAAACAGAAAATGCGCGTTTTAGTGTCGGATACGGAGACGGACGCGGAACCAAATTCGGAAATTCTCGGAGAGCAGTCGGGGTAAGCTCGGGAATCTATTCCGATCCTTACAGTGAGTAGATCGGGATTAAACTTTCTAGTTAGGGGGGACGGACTACAAAATAGAACTTGAATTTTGCATGCAAAGGTACATGTACGCCTTGTATTTTTGGAATTAGATGCGAGGGAACATGTTGTGAGCGACTATCTTAGTCATATCAATCACGAAGATCACAAATTTTATCGCGCGGTTACTATGTACTAAACTCGATTAAATACAAATCTAACCATGTAACACTGGTATCTTGGGTTCCTGCATGCTTCCCACTCCTTACATGCATCGGTATGCGAGACTGGGTTTCTTGGCACCTATATTCGCCCATGATTGGAATAGAGCGGTTCGGCGGAGACATGCAGACAAGCATTTACAGAGATCATCTTGACCCGAGACTCGGAGTCAAGATTGAAAGTTATGATAAGTATTCAGTAATTTTCAATTAATTGATGTCATTGTGCATAGAATAGGGGGTGTGAGGATGTGGCGGTCTCGCCTATGATGGGGTAAATTTAGCTTTTGATTTTACCAGAATATCGTGAGTGAGGGAGTGGTTTGCTACAATGATTGCCCATAAGAAGCAAAAATGCAATTGCTCAACTCGTAAACTGGTAATATGTAGGGCATATTCATTTTTGGAGGCCTAGTGTTCCCTGAGTGATGTGTATGACAAGGTCATAGTTTTGACGACCTTACCTGATGGAGAGTTAAGTACGGGTTGAAGTAATGCTAATGAGGAGAAATTGTCTGCTAGCAACTGCAGGCGCTAGTGCAGTGGTTCTTGTCTATACTATACAATACAGACATCACACTCGGCTTGGAGCCGCTCGATCGTCTTCCATCCAGGATCATGGAGAAGCTTCTCACTCGGCTTATTGCTAGAGCGTTCCATCACTTTGGAAGTTTGTATCAGCCTTCACATCTTGGCTCTGCCACAGAACTCTGTTGAGAAGGCATTTTGCGACAGCGGCCTGTGCGTCCTCATTCAAATAAACCAGGTTTTGGGCCACCTTGGTGATGAAACTGCGAGCTGAGGGGCTGAGCAGAAGATCGAAATGATCCCCCATCAGAAACTCATATAGCTCGTGCGAGGAGCGTTTCCATATATTCTTGCTCTTAGACAGCGCTTCATTTAGTACTGCCAGTTTGTCGGTGAAATAGCGACCGAGTTCCGGGGACGACGAGTAGAGTGACTCTTGGAATATCACAGCAAGTATTAATAAGCAGAGGAGCGTGCGATCTTGGACATTGGGCGATGCGTTTAGCGATACGTTTGAGGAACTCGCCAGGAATGTTATCGTTTCATGGATATCAGGGTAGGGGCTTAGCCCTTGGGAGGCCTTGGGGTTAACCTGATGTAGTCGAAGCTCGATTGCTGGATGAACGGTGGCGGGAAAAAAGTACTCTGAGATTTCCCAGCCATGCGCTGGGGAGGAACTTCTTGACGGCTCTGCCAGAGAGAACGCCCTATGTACTCATAATTCTGATTAGCGCCCAAAGGCAATTGATATTAGTATGAACATTATGAGCACTTACAGGAACAACACCATATGAAGACGCCAACTTGACCGGAAACTCTCTACACCACCCCTTGCATTGATAACGCTGACAAGGCCATTTTTATGGGCACGCCATTGATCATCGATGGCCCAATATTTCTGAATTGCGAATAGTAAAACTCTGGTGAGAATCATGGGTGTTTCAATACAGGCTCTGGTTTGGAAATACGTACCTCGAACATCAAGAGACGTGCAATAGCCGTGATCGTGTCATCCTGTGTCGATCTTCTTTCATCGGCCAGCCATTTTGCAATGATGCCCACAGCCAGGGTTCTAAACTTTTCCGATCCTATCGACCTTGTCTGGCCTTGACGGTGGGCTGCATGAGCTGCCGCATGAGCCATTAGAGCGCAGAACGAGGCACTGTTCGACAGATCCAAAGGCAACCAGACATCACGTACGGGGTCAAACCCGGTACTCTGTGACAAGCCGGGGCCAAAACTAGCATGTAAATCGAGCCCTGAATAGATCTTGACATCAGCTGCCTGGAGAGCATCGTTTTTTCCTCCCGGCATTCTACTCACATGACGAAAAGATCTCTTGGTCTTTAGCCGACAGATCTATTGGGAACTTCGGGCCAGGTCCTTGAATGATCGAGGACTGCTGCGCATGACTGACGTCTGAATCTGAAATCCTCGCGTAGGCAGAGCCTGGTTGACCTTCCTCCGCTTGTGGATCAGGGGTCTGACCTGGGGACACGTCCTGCTGGTATCCTCTGCTCTCTGAGCTATAATCCTTCGGGAGCAGTGTTCTAAGCTGAGGTCGAATAGTTTGAGGGGAATTTTGGAGGGCTTGGTGCCTCCTTCTCCAGAACTGTCGCATCGCATGGCTGCGGGCGCCTGGTTGGTCTGTACCAAAAACAAACTGGTACTCAGTTGTTGCTGAATCCGAGTCTTGGTCTTCGCTCATGTTGCTGCTGTCGATGGGTAGGTCATGCCGTGTGGAGCTGATAACAGGTGGCTGTAAGAGCCAGATAAATCTAGGAGGACGCTGCTGAAGATCGCTTTCCCGGCATAATCGAGGATTTTAGGTGACTGGGAGTTGGCTTGAGGCTTTGACAAGGGGGTAGAGGCGGGATTGGCGAATGCACGGAGTGACGTGGTTTGATCTGGATTCAACAGCAGTGAACGACACTACGTGCCCATCTCTCGTGGACCGGGGATCGGGTGCTGCCCGAATCCCTGTACATCTGAAACGGAAGTAAGCATGATTAGGATAACCTAAGGTACTTCTGCATGCTCTCCTGCCCTCTTTTCCCGTAGTGGACACAGTCGTGGCTTGGGTGGCCGGGCTCAGATATGGCTGACAGCCATCCCCCGGGTATGTGGACGCGCTTGATGACCAAGGTTAGTGCGGGATGGGCACTTACTAGACTTTCTTGGCCGGCAGATCGTCTGATATTGGGGAATTTCAAGGTCGAAAATATCAGATTACATGCAGCTGTTGGGGTCTCACGATCAAGCTGACGGGGAGGGGGTCCCTTTGCAGCCTTAGAGAGGGGCTTCAAAAGTTCGCGCCAGTCAACACTCACAACTCGAACTAGTCCTAAAAGCCATCCACTGGAGCTCTTATTGGCCGAATAGTATTACCCTATTGGGTAATGAGATCTGGGTCCAGTGGACGGTCCGGTCCCGGATGCATTTTGTACCTCCAGCGCCATTGCGTTGGGCCCTACCAGATCCAGGTGTAAACTACAACTGGTCCCATGAGTCCGGCTCACAATGATCATCTTCTTTCGGGCAGCATCTGGTATGTGTAAGGACCGTGTGCTCGAGTTTCTGACGCAGTGGTCAAGGAGTATATGGCTGGAGAAGCATAAAGCTTGGAAGAGATTGGGGTCTACCGGTACCACGATTGCGTTCCATGTGCTTCCGTAGCCGCTATCTAGTTAGCAATGGGCTATATATGTACGTGAGAGAGCTATGTCTCACCAAGCCAAAGCGATCCAAGGTCACACTGTTCGTCCCACAAATTCCTCTGGTGGAAATAGTATCCGTAATCCCGGATATTCCACATGATGCGTCGTTATTACCGGGAAGTTGTGGCACGTGGAAAAGAAGGAGTTCAACCAACATTTGTAGTTGAAGGGCAGAGCCACGTACGTATTTTTTTATGTATAGGCGCGTTTATGATCCTCCATTCCAGGGTTCCACGGGTAGCCTTTTATGTTGCGAAGAAAACGAGAGTTGACCGAGGGAACCACGACTGCTTTCCGACACAGTCCCGGCGTTTTTCTTCTCTTTCCAGCAATCCAGGATGCTATTCAGCTCTACTCAGCTATTTTTCTGGCTCGTAACCACTTTGAGAAACGATTCTCTCTCCATCGACGAGGGTCTTTTGCGGTGAAGACCATGCTATGCTAAAACGCATGAGCCTAATTGATTAGACTCCGAACCATAGACACCCCATCGCTAATAGCCGGAGGTGGCGCACTGGCTACTCGGTTGGTATCGTACTAGGGAGCTCGCTTAATCGAACCTGCGCCATTATTCCGCTCGCCTCCAATTGCACGATTGATTGCGTGATTATGTAGCTAGTTGAATTTCCGATCCGAATGAGCTAGCACTTTGGCCCTAATTGTATCTGCTGGCCTCTCATGAGCTGTCATATTCCAACCTTAAATGTTTACACGATACCAGGGTCTTGCTCTGGCTACACGTCTTGTCCACGCCTATCCGGCATGGGGGGTTTCAAGCAATTTTATGGTGGAAGCTGTTTGATCGGATCTGTGCTTCAGTGTGCATAACATGGATATTACATGACTTCTTCCAAGGGCTGTTTCGCCAATATAGAACTAGAGAGACTTCAACATCATAAAACAGGAGGAATCCCGTCTGATTCAGAGATTTTCTACAGCTGGTTGACCGTTGTGCAACTGCCGTGTCATCAGTGGAACTTCAAGGCCCTGGACCCATGGTTCGCAATGCCACTAGTTGTAGTCGTGGGACCTGCCCGTCATGAAGGGTTCCGCCTGCCTCACCTTCTCCAAATAAGTCTTGTCTTTCCCTTGTATTGTTTAATCGATTAAACCTTCGTACCCGAGATCTTGGCTCTGAGAGCTGCACATCCTTTCCACTTGAATCCGGATATCTCATACATCTGCTAACCCCAATTCAACGTCGATCGACTCCGCGACTGCCAAACGGTCAAACGCACTATCCGCAGCAGCTTCACCTCAGCATCTACAAGACAGTTCCTTGCGTTCCTCCACCAAATTGGGCACCATAATGCTAACGCACAGATAATTGTCTGCAATCCTGCCAGAAATGCCAAATCCGGCAAATTTCGGACCCGGCGCGATGATCACGTCGGCTATCCTCGTCTCCAACATCTCCAGTCCCACCTCGCTTATCACCTCCATAATTGTCCCCTAGGTCACCAACCGAGCACATATGAGTTCTGCAACGACGGAGCTGCGGATCTGGCCGTCGGACCTGTCACTTGAGCTTGCCCCGCAGTCCTGTTGGAGGCTTCGAGCACATTGTTGTCATTTGGGCGCTTACCGTACCGTCCCTTGGGGGTCATCAGGCCAGAAAATATGCAATCAGGAAATCCATCAGACCACGTGGTGTGCTCACGGACACTCACTGCTGAGTAACAAGCAAGCTCCAGAGTAAATTTCTTTCCCTTGACTTGGAGACTTCCCAGTCATCCCATGCCAGAGATTCGGCTTTGTCGAGCAGCTAACCACGTAGGACGCGAACAAAGCTCTTCTAGGGTATTCAGGGTGACTGAAGAACGGAGATCAACGGAAACCCTTTCCCGAGAAACCGTGGCTAACCTCACAGACCAGAGGCAAATCTCCACGTGCAATGCTACTGCAGTTGGCCTTGGACCTGGATCCTTACTTATCAGCTTTCAAATTGGGACGCTAACAAGGTTTTGAAATAGGAATAGATAGCCATCGAACATACAACTTCCTTTGCCCTTGAGCTGTTAGCAACCCAGACATTCATAAACATCACAGCCGCTCTACCACTACAGCCGCGAATAATCCCTGACCTTTGTTCCTAACATCTCTCTCAAGCGACCATCGACTCTCCCAAACATATTCACCACGGCCTCCTTGAGCGGCTCGGGAACCTCAGCCAGCGTCTCAGCAACATTCGCAATCCACTTTCGCCTTTCCGTCTCATCAAAGACCCTATTCCAGAGGTCTCGTGGCTGAACGAAGTCTTCCTCGTCAACTGATATCTCATTCTGGCCTAACGCGAACGACAGAATCCGCTCATTGTGTCGTACCTGGGCGTTGCTGCGACTCGCAACACCGGGAGAAAGCGAGCTGCGCACATAGTTTGGGTCACCGCCATAATTCTTCGTCACTGTGGCGAAGCCATCCCTCTCATAGGGCGCGTAGACAGGACAAACAGCGCGGTTAGGCGGAAGCTGGGTGTAATTGACCCCAAGGCGGTAGCGCTGAGCATCGGGGTAGGCGAACATGCGGGCTTGTAACACTACATAAAGCCAGGGATATCAATGCATGTTACACAAATCCGCAGATAGGTATGCTCGAGCCAAGGGAGACATGACCAACGAAAACAAAAACAGAATCAAGGAAAAAGCATATCAGTAAGTACGCAATGCAAACTTACTTGGGTCAGGCGTGCCAGCAATCCCAGGGACCATGTTCGATGGCGAGAACGCCGCCTGTTTGATCTCGGCGAAGTAATTCCCGGGCTATTCCCACATTAGCATACGGCATTCCACCCCTCCCCGAAGCTCCGCCCAGAATTAGCAAACAGATATAACTTACATTCTTATTCAAGGTCATCTTGCCCACTTCAATGAGCGGGAACTCCTTATGCGACCAGATCTTCGTAATATCAAACAATCCCCGTCCGAATTCCTCTGCCCTCTCAGGCTCCATAACCTGCACATACAGCTTCCAAACAGGATACTGCCCCCGTGCAATGGCATCCCACAGATCCAAGTTGTGGAAATCAGCATCCACCCCAGCCATCCGGGCGGCTTCTTGTACAGAGAAATATTTCCCCTCGAGCTCAGGCCGGAAATGGAATTTGCAGTAATGGAAAGTGCCGTCGGGGGATACGAGCTTGAAGGTGTGTACGCCAAAGCCAGTGACGGATCGGATGGAGCCTGGAATGCCTCGCGAGCCGAAGAGATGGAGCAATGCGTGGACGCTTTCGGGTTGGTTGGCGTGGAAGTCCCAGAACTGTGGTACCCCGGAAGGTGGAATGGTTAGTTCTTGGGTGGTGGATAGGGAGCAGATGTGTGAACAGAGGGTAAAGGACATACCATAGTCCAATCCGGACGATTTGTGGCAGGATGGCGCTTGTGGCTTCTGTTCAGAGAAGGGAAGCGGATAGGGTCCCGGACGAAGAAGACGGGCTGTTGTCATCACTTAGCACACAAACACACACATCTCTTATGATCCCTTCTTCCCATAACATAACAAGGTACGTATACTTACAATGTGATTTCCCACAATATCATGGTTCCCCTCTTCGGTGAAGAACTTGACCGAGAATCCACGCACATCTCGCACAGTATCCGCACTACCCTTTTCACCACCCGTCGTGCTGAGACGAAACAAAACGGGAGTTTTCTTCCCGACGCTGTTGAGGAACTTAGCGGAGGTTAGGGACGATATGTCGTTCGTCACTTCGAATTCCCCCCATGCGCCAGCTGCTTTCGCGTGGACGACTCTGCAGAGGAACGGTTGATTAGCTTAGTTTGGGCTAGGATAGGGAAATAAAAGGTGAAGGAACGGAAGGTACCTTTCTGGGATACGCTCACGGTTGAAGTGAGCCAGAGTCTCGAGGAGAAGGGTGTCTCCTAGGGTTGTGATGCCTCCGCCGCCAATGGTAGGCAGGGTGGTGCTCACGGAGGGGTCAGGGATGGGTTGGCCTGGCTGGGTTAGAATATAGAATTGAGGGTAGGATCGAGGGAGGGACCTTCTGCCAGGGTGTAGACTGGTCTGGACATCTTGAGAGAGGTTTTAGCGATCAACTGTTCTTGGGGTTCACAGTATAAGAGTGTTCAGAAAAGGCTGCTTTGATCTGTCTGTCCAGCAGTTGCTGGGCAGCCCGTATATATATTGCCAGCAGCCGCAGATTGTGACGTCCATGGCGAATCAGCCAACTTAGACCTCTTCTATGTCTCAAATGAGTCAATTCTCCAATTCAATGCCAGACGAGCAGTATCCAGGTGCATACGATGGTGAGGGGAACTATAGACAAGGAATTGATTTCCGGCCAGACTGAGGAGTATTTTTTGCAGCTGGTGGTGGTCGAGCCAATGCCGAACGTCGGTCCGAGCCATTGCCGACCGGTAGCCGAGATTCCCCCTCGCGCGTGTTTTGCTTTCCCCTCAGAGGCTTGTTTCCCCCTCTTGTTCTCCAATGCTGTCGTCATGGTTTGAGGACCGCAGTGGGTTACAGTCTGGGAGTTGTCATTTGAATAATTGACACTGCATAACCATGGATGGGATGAAAATGGCGTGGTGATGCCAATTGACACCTTTGACAGCTGGGTTCCGTGGATGCCGCATTGCCGGTCAGGGTCTGCTACTTTACCCTCACGATAGAAATGTCCATGCTCAATTGGCATTGGGGTGTCCCCCGCATGAGGGGTAAGAAAAAAAAAAATCGATCAAGCAAAACACGATCCAACGTCTAGACCTTGGAGATCGGATCTACAATGCCATCACAGCTTCAGTAGAACGGTGGGCCTCCCCTCACCGGGCGCTGCCGAATCCACTAAGCCCTCTCAGGCACCGAAGCTGCATGTTTTTCGACTATACGGCGATGACTCGGATGTCGGCAGACGTAAAAATCATCTCAACGATGAAAATATTGAAGATGATGGAATATAAATACGATGGATGCATCGCGTTGTGATGCTCTCTTTCCATCATCATCATCACAGCTCATCGCATCGCATCTCTACTGTTTTTTTCTACAGTCTTTCATCTAAAGATCATCTCATCTTTCAATCCCATCCATCATCATGGCAATGGTATCCAACGGCAACGAATACGATTTCATCATCGTCGGTGGTGGTACGGCAGGCAACGCAGTAGCTGGTCGCCTCGCTGAAAACCCCAACGTCCGTGTCTTGGTCGTCGAAGCTGGTATTCCCAACCCTGACCAGGTCGACGAAATCACTACTCCCTCCAAAGCCTTCAATCTCCGAGGAAGCAAGTATGACTGGGCCTACAAGACCACCATGATCAAGCGCGACGACTACGAGCGTGTCGAAAAGCCCAACACTCGTGGCAAAGCTCTTGGTGGAAGTTCTTGTGCCAATTACTTCACCTGGATTCCCGGCTCCAAGCCCACCTTCGATGACTGGGAAGCCTTTGGTGGCCACGACTGGACTTGGGACAACTGTGTCGAGTATCTCCGCAAGTGCGCAACCTATCATGATGATGAGAAGCTTTACCCGGCCGAGCTGAGCAAGATCGGCACCGGAGGCCCCGTTCAGATCGCCCATGCCGACTTGGTTCCGGAAATGCAGCCCTTCCGTGACGCACTGACCCAAGCGTGGGTCTCCAAGGGCGAGAAGCTGACTGAGGACATTTACTCCGGTGAGATGCGCGGTCTCACCCACTGCGTGGACACCATCTACAATGGCCAGCGCCAGGGCAGCTTCCTCTACCTCAAGGACAAGCCGAACGTGACAATCCTCTACGGAGCCCACTCAAAGCAGTTGATCATCGACCCCGTCACTCGCATCTGCTCCGGAGTGACCGTCGTCAGCGAAGCTTACAACACCGAGATCAGCGTCTACGCCAGCCGGGAAGTGATCCTCTCCCAGGGTGTGTTCGAGACCCCCAAGCTCCTGATGCTGAGTGGAATCGGCCCAGCCGCAGAGCTAGCCAAACACAACATCACTCCCATCGTTGAATCTCCCCACGTTGGCCAACATCTTCTCGACCACCCCATCGTGCCCTTCGTTCTCCGCCTCAAAGACGGCTACGGTCTGGAAGACCACATCCTCCGTCCCGGCCCCACCAACAACGCAGCCATTGCCCAGTACAAGAAAGACAAGACAGGTCCCATCAGCTCCGGACTCCTGGAACTAGTCGGCTTCCCACGCATTGACCAGCGTCTTGAGAAGTACCCCGCCTACCGCGAAGCCAAGGCCGCCAATGGCGGACTGGACCCCTTCGGACCAGCAGGACAGCCACACTTCGAGCTCGACTTCGTCGGCATGTTCAGCACCGCCTTCCAATGGCACTATCCCGTCCCGGAAGAGGGCAACCACATGACTGTGATTGTCGATTTGCTGCGCCCCTTGTCAGAGGGTGAGGTGACGCTCAACAGCTCGAACCCCTTGGTGCAGCCTAACATCAACCTCAACTTCTTCGGCAATGACCTCGATATTCTGGCCATGCGCGAGGGCGTCAGATGGACCTATGACCTCTTGACCGGTGGTGCCGGCTTCAAGGATCTCGTCGTGTCAGAGTACCCATGGAAGATGCCTCTTCAGTCCGATGACGAGATGAAGCGCGCTGTTTTGGATCGCAGCCAGACTGGATTCCGTAAGTCTCCACAGTACTCTATTTTCATTGGGCCTTGATACTGACTAAAATTACGACAGACCCATGCGGTACTGCCCGTCTCTCCAAGAGTATCCATCAGGGTGTGGTTGACTCGAAGCTCCGCGTGCACGGAGTGCGCAACCTCCGCATCGCAGATGCGTCTATCATCCCTGTGATTCCGGACTGTCGGATCCAGAACTCGGTGTACATGATCGGCGAGAAGGTAAGTCACCATTTCCTCTCACGGACTATTTTCAATGTTGTCAGGGCTAACGAGTATCCAGGGCGCGGATATTATCAAGGCCGACCACAAGGATCTGTACGAGTCGAAGAACATCCCGTACTTTGTTCCGAGTCGGTTGTGATTACGTCAGGGTATCACGAATATGGCTGTGATATGAGGGTATTGGGAGATTGTATGGATGGATATTGGTGATATGATAGCTTTTTGCATTGATCTTTAGTCCGTACATCATGAATCGATTTGAAGTTGTGCCAGTCTTTACGAACATTGAACATTGTTGTACTCTATACATCTAATAATGGAACTAATGATGAAAAGAATAAAGCTAAATATAATCAGATCTGACATCCCTTCTGTCTCCAAAAGTTCAGCGACCTGGTCAACATTCCAACATCAAACGGGACATATTTAATCCCCGGCGCATCGCTCAATGCCGCAACCGTATTGGAACAATCATAACGCGTCGTATTCTTATGCATCTCGAACCATGACAACCCATCCATTACTGTCTCCTGCAACAGTGACATCAACGGCTCCAACGGGTTATCCGGACCAGTCCTTCCCTGCAACAAATGCACCCAGTCCCAATATTCCACCAGGCCAACCGGGTATCCTGCCTCATTGACTATCCGATACGTCTTCTCCAGATCGACAGAGTCCGCCTCATCAGGAGAAACCAGATTGTACGTCTTGCCGAGATTGCCATTATTAGCAGCGATATGCAGCATCGCATCGCACACATAATCAACAGACACATATTCCATTCGCTGATTGTGCAGATGCGGAAACGCACCGACCTGAACACATCCCCTGATGAACCGAGCAAAGAAATCATCCAGATTCCCACCCCCCTGCTCGACATCACCTAAAATAAACCCCGGACGGAAGATCATAGCTGCTAGACCATGCTCGCGTGACCGTCGCACCATCACCTCCGAGACCCATTTCGTAGCCGCATAGCCGAGCTCATACTTCAGTGCCTGAAGATGCGGTTCCAGCGGGCCGTCTTCAAGGACCTTCTCAGTGCCGAGGACGTGGCCTGTTGGCCCGAAGATGTCGATACTGGACATGTACATGAACGCCTTGCGGCGACCAGATGTAGCTACTTCCATGACGTGGCGGGTTCCGAGGATATTAGCATCGTAGTGCGCGGCATATGGCTCGAGGTAGTTGACTTTAGCGGCGAGGTGGAAGACCACGCTAGCCCAATTGGTCAACCAGGTGAACATGTCCTCGGTTAGACCGAGATGTTTCATGGTGATGTCACCGTTGAGGACGGTGAGTTTGTGGATGCAATGGGATGTTTTGTCCCAGAGGTTATAGCGCTCGAGCACGGCTTGTACTCTTTCGCTGGCCGATGAGCCGGATTTGCCTCGCACAAGGCAGACGACTTCTTTAACTGTGGGCATTTCAAGACATCGGCTGAGGAAATGAGCGCCTACGAACCCTGTTGCGCCTGTGAGAAAGATGCGGCCCTCTTCGGCGGCTTGCCAGTTGGGGACGGCGTGGAGATCGTCGGCTGTGTGGGCATCTGTCATCCAGCGGTCGAGGTCGTCGGTGTTGTTGTTTTTATTGGAATTGTTGATGAAGTTGGCTAGGTCTGTTAATCGGGGGTTTTCGTACAATGTGCGCATGGAGACGCTGTTTCCAAATTGCCTCCTGGTTCTGGAGACCATAGCAGCCGCTTGAAGGGATGATCCTCGAAGAGTGGAAAAGAAATTGTCTTCGTCGTTAATTTGCTGTTGGCCGAGCACGGATGTCCAAATCCCTCGGAGGATGTTGACTGTGCTGGTAGGGTCTTCATCTGTTGGGTAAGTGTCCCGGATCTTGGTGCATTGGGCAGCATACTTCTTCGCTAACGCCTTGCGATCGACTTTTCCGTGGTCTGTCAGGGGATAGTGTGGGCAGAAGGCAATCTCCCGCGGCACAGCGTAAGCCGGTGCTTTCTGCTTGATGAACTCCAGCATGTCTGTAGCTTGAATGATGTTGGTAACAGCCGGAATGAGAAACGCAACGAGAAAGGGTTCGTCTTCGACGGTTTCTGGCTGAATTTGACACACTGTCGCGGCCAGTAACCGTCCACTACTGAGGAATAAATGCTCGATCTCACCAAGTTCGACGCGGAAACCGCACTGCTTGACCTGCAGGTCTACACGGCCGACGAACTCTAGCAAGGTGTGATTGTCGGGACGCCACTTGGCAAAGTCACCTGTTTTATAGAGCCGGTACCCTGCTCTATCGACGAAAAACCGCTCCTCATTTTCCTTGGGACGTCCAATATATCCTGCTGTTAGGCCAGGCCCACCTAGGAGTATCTCGCCAATGCTTCCAGGCTCGGTAATGATATTGAGGCTGTCATCAGCAAGGAAAAGCCTTGTATCCCCAAATGGCGTGCCAATGCTGATACTGTTGTGGTGGAGGTCTTCGGAAGTGACCGAATGCATAGTGGACACGATCGTTATTTCAGTAGGCCCATATGTATTCCATAGATGCTGAGGTGGATTGGGTGACTCGAGGACAGCCTTCATGCTGGCCATATTGGCTACTTCGCCAGCAGTTAGGACATGTCTCATACCAGTGAACGCACAGGGGCAAGCTTGTGCAATTATTGAAAACAGCGAAGTGGTCAGGAAAGAAACAGAGATATGTTTTTGCGCAATGAAACTCTTAGCTTCCAACGGATCCGTGATTACCGGCCGCGGCACCATGACCAGCGTGGAGCCTGACATCAAAGCAACGAAGATTTCAAAAATTGACATATCAAAGCCCGGATTGTTGAATACGCTTACACGGTCCGATGGCAGAAGAGGCGTAGCTGGACTTTTGAACATGAGGTGGAGGATGCCACTCTCAGGGACCTGGACAGCTTTTGGCTTTCCACTGGACCCTGAAGTATACAGGATATGACTTCGATAATCACAATTTGGTAGTCCTTTCAGTTGCACGCGCTTAACACTAGCTGTCTCCGGTCTGACTGGCTTTGTGAGGGGGTGGTATTCTCCTCTGATTGGGATGATGACCATGTCATTGTCGATGTCCGGTGTATGGTTGGATAGGATGTACTGTGTTCCGACATCCCTCAGGAGGTTCATCAAACGACTATTTGGGATAGAGGGCTCGAGAGGGACACATGTCAGGCCCGCCCGGATGACAGCTAGCTGCGCAATGATGGTCTCGATGCCTGCCTCTTGCAAGATGCAAATTGGCTCCTCTGGAGGTAGGTCCAAGGTCTTCAGAAGGGATGAGATACGCTGGACTTCACGGTCGAGGTCTGAATATGACCATTGGTGTGCTCCGTCATCTATTGCAATTGCTCCCGGATTGATAGCGACATTATGAGAGAAAAGAGAGTCCATGACTCTGCTCCGTGTGTCAGCCGACAAAAGCCCTGTAGGACTTGAGAGAAGTTGAGAGAATTGTCAATGTGTCTGTAGAATATCTCTAGTGAAAACAGCGATTTCTTTCGTGCATTCCGGCCATATATAAGATACCTTATCACTTTATCGGTAGTTAGCATCAGATGAAATCAACATCACGTCTGACAATGCGCGCATCGTGACGAATTTCGAACGCTCATGATCTTGCAAAGTTGACTTGGACTCAATTCCAGCCTCTCAGATCGCAACTGATGCGCACAGATCGTTATTACTCCGAGGCGGATGTTCCTGTTAGTGTCAATCGTCGGACTGATAGGCCAAACCGATACCCCACGAGGAAGGTATAGCTAAAAAAGAACAATGTTGTGGCTGAACTTTATGGTGACAGATTCCCCTTGTGGCTTGGTAGAGAACCATGGGTGTCTTGCAGGAAATCATGAAACAGCGAGGATTGAGTTTCCCTTCCCGGAAGGAACTCGCCACGTACCAACCAACCTGGAAGCTGCTTCGCAAATATTCCAGTTTAACGTTGTGTTAGAAAACTCTCTTTTGCTATGTTCCTCAAGGAGATTAGCCCAGCGACCGATTGTTTCTTTGGGATCTTGATTACCTACGATCAAAGCAAGATTCTCAGAAACTGTACTGTTTTTAAGATAACCAAGAGTTGAAAACGACGCACTATAACCAGGCTAGCAATTCTGCGGTTCTTCCCATGGATGCTGTTGCGGGTGATCTCTCCGTCATAAAGAAAGCGTAATGTGGCGTCAACTACGCCCCAGGGATAGTCGATTACCCGCGGAGCATTCCTTGTGAGTCTTGCTTGGTGTCCCGTGGGCACCATTTCAGCGCGTAAATGCTCCTTGTGCAAACGTCTTCTGAAACGCCACAATTTGAGGCAAGCATGGAGATAGTCAGATACGAAAGATACCGCTAAATGCGAGTAATGCATGATCCGCGCTTTTCTTTCGGCCGCCGCTATGAGAATGAATGGGCTGTCATGGCAAATGCCGACATTGAGATAGGAGCAGTTGAACAGATAAGTAAAAAGACCTCTTCACTGGCATTATAACTTTGCTTATTCCTTGAAAGTGTGATTGACACGAGAGGCAGTTTCATGATATGCCTGTGAACAGCATTATCCGCAGCTGCACGCTGTTCTATATTCTAATGCAGCCTTCAGGCTGTCTTTGTCCGGTTAACTGATTATCGAAGGTATATTCCGCTATAAACTATGATATCAAAATTTTACCCCGGAGCAGTTCAATGTACATATAACTACCCTCTTATGCTCTTCTTATTGAGCATTCTTTATATGTCCAGTCTATTTCCATTTTGCCGGAAGTATAACTTCATGCATTCTCCCTGGCTTATTCCTTCAATGAAATAGACTGGTACCATGGATGAAGTCAGCTGCCAGCTGGGAACGCTCCCCCGCGAGATATTATGGCGGTGTACTCATTATCTGGACCCTTTATCCGTCGTCCAGTTATCAAGCACTTGCAAGGATCTTAAGGCGCTCCTACGAGAGAGATATTCCTGGGCGGCATTTCAACATGCAACCACAGAACTTAAGTATTACGTTAAGTCTTGGATTTCTCTCTGCCCTCAATTGTCCGGAAATCCCCGCCCCACCGGGGATATATGCCGACTTGCTACCCCCGAGGACGCCCCAACAATCGCAATACATACGTTGCCTCGAATACAAGCCGTTGTTCTGAATAATCGCCGGAGCATTCTTGAGGCTTATATTGACGCAGGCATCGATCCCGATGAGATAGTAGTAGGACGCGGATGGGGATCGCTATTGCTTATAGCCGCTATATCTAACAACACTGAGATGGTCGAGTTTCTATTTGAAAAGGGAGCCAAACCCCGGCGAAGTTATATGTGGTTACCATCAGAATCGTCTATATTGGATGAGGTGGCGTGGTGTAACGTTCATGAGAAGCCGGCAGAGAATTGGGAGAAAACAGCTCTATCGTTCCTTGAGCGCGGCGTCATTTTTTCAAGCCTCCACATGGCTAAAGAGCTAGGCCGCATGCCAAACGCCCCACATCTTCTTGAGGTTGCACTCAGGAATGGTCTGGATATCCACCGCACATGGGAAAGCAGATCTTTGCTACACATTGTTGCTAGGCGAAATACTCCTCATCTGATGAAGACTATACTATCCCATGCACCAGAACAAGTGAATATTCATGAGATCGTTCGCACAGTGGGAGGATACATCGAAAGACAACAATCGGCCCTAGACATAGCAATTTCTGAGGGTAAGACGAAAAACGTTGGGTTTTTACTCGGTATGGGAAGCAAACCAACCTTTTATTCCCTAGAAGTTGCAATCCGGATAAGCAATAAAAGCGTCTTTTACGGGGATGGAATAGAAGAGGTTGCAGACATTACAGATTGGTTTGCATGGAAGCTCCAATGGGTCGATTATGTGCATATAATTGCAAGCAAGCTTGACCTTGACAGCGAGGAGGCCGCTTTGCCACTTGAGCGGATTTTGCATAGTGCTTGGGGGTCGGCTCAACAGGGAAATGAAGAGGATGGAAGATTATATCTGTCTGTTTTATTCAGAAAGATGAGCTTACGTACCCGATTACTCTATGCGGGTCTAATTGCGTTTGAGGCTTATGAAGATAGCTTGACTGCAGCAAAAAAGAATATCGAAGACCTCGAGGAACGTTTTTATCAATTGAAGTCCCAGTGGTGGCAGGTTTGGAGGTGCAAGGTATCGGGAGATAGGTCTATCAACCATGAAAAGCTCGAGGATATTAGAAATAATGTGGAGGAACTCGACATTGAAAATGAGGCGAGGGTATTCGAGTATGTTCTCGAGAACGTTGAAAAGCGACTCGAGAACGCTGGAAAGCGACTCGAGAACGCTGGAAAGCGACTCGAGTATGTTCTCGAGTACGTTGGAAAGAAACTCGAGTATGTTAAAAGACAAGTGAAAGGACTCGAAGACATCCTGGAACTGAGGAACGAGGCTACCTTGGATTCGCCATAGAGGCTTGCTGATATCTGCGGTTAATGAGAGGGTTTCTTTTGAGAGAAGTTCCAATCTTACTCATATAATGGCGATTTTCTTTCGGACGAAATTGACGAAGACTAAGTATATAGATTTTTATCGTTGGATTTACGGTTTTCACGTTTACTAGCTGTCCCTATAAATGTTCAAGGCAACGTAAGCTATCATTTAGGACCTTATGTTTAGACTTCACTAATACGTGAGTGACAAGATGAATTCAAACACTAATGTATGATATCTAAGATGGTATGTTTCAATATCTAGACGAACCACGAGCTGTATCCATCGTGACCGCATAAGCGAGCTTTACAATAATGTGTACAATGATAGAGAGTATACGTCAAGGTCAGAACCCCAGGAACAATGTATGGGGGTCTGAGAACGTACTATCAGCTGGGAGAAGCATGAGTTCTACATAATTAACCCTAATACCTGGTTAATCTTTTTTTTCAGACGATTTACGCATTCATTATGTTTATGAAACTGAAAGGAATCCTGACACGTAATTGTCGATGCCGGCAGCATCGGTGGCTGTATCCCTTATAACGCCGTCCCGGGTCTCTCCGCCGCTTGGTATATCCCTGTGTCGTAGTAACAAAATAGCAGCCCTGAGTAAAACGAAGCTTCGGTAGCTTGCCAGCAAATTTGTCTTCTGTATCTCGCCCATATTCCAAACTGTGGAAAGTATCGTACACATGAAATTATGCACCAAGATACTCAGGGGTTAACAGTTAACAACAAAAAGATGTGGACTGGAAGAGCTTGGGACAAAGAGCATGGGGACCATATGGTCAGTTACCTGATTTCTTTGTGCGTCGGTGAGAGAAAGTGATGAAAGAGCATCTTATCCCGCAGGAAGATCCCTTATACATTGTACAAGGGAGATGTCCTTATGCCAATAGAGAAGATGGTGTCTTTTGGTCCCAGCTGGATTTGTATTTCTTCTATTTGATTTCTATTATTTGTCTGCGCAACTTGCTTTATGTACACCCGACGGATAAGGTCTTACAAAGGGATAAATGCTTTTGAGCGCGTACCCACTCTTTGAAATCGTAAAGTGAGCCACGAGGTCACCTTATTGGAGAAGGAGATCTCCAATATGATATGTGGCTATTGCTGTACTTCGAGGTATGATTCAACACACCTACAAGAGTCATCCATTATATTTAAGTACTGACTTGGTGCTCCATCTTAACACTCGCTTCGGAAGCCCATATCAAACCCACTTACACATATATTCTGCTAATCGAGACTTCACTCTTCTGAACGTCATATCCATTACTAACAATGTCACAACCCCAATGTCTTCTTTCAGTTTTGCCTACCGAGTTGGTTTTTGAGTGTGTGCAATATCTGGACACGTCGTCTGTAGTCCACTTATCGGGCACCTGCAAGAGGCTCAACTCAATCCTCTGTCGCAACTGCACTGAGCGGGTAACGGAACATGCTTTAGAGTATATTACCGTTGAGACCCAGCATTATCATGGGGGAAGATTGAGTTAGATGCTGATTCAATCAAGGCACTGCTGAGTCGGGATAGAAAGCGATCTCGTTGTGGGGTGTGAAGCTGGGTCATATGGAGGACAAAGTTCGAGCGTTCAATACTATGTGCCCAAAAGTTGAATCGAAGTTGTCATTTCGCTGAGGAATGGCTGTTTGAAGTCATACTTGTCAGCAGGCCTTGGTCCTACCTTATACCTGGCGACAGTGACGACAGTGATAACAAGGACGACAAGGACCATGATGGCTATTACAACGGTCGAAGTTCACTGCTGCACACAGCTATATATTGCAAGAATGTCGAAGTGGTCAAAATTCTACTGCAAAACGGTGCTGACCCCGGAATAGCTTGCACTAGAGGCGGTCCACCAGGTACTCTGGATCGCTTGTTGGCCCATACATGTGAAACTTATCCACTAATGGTAGGGGCCCATCTGGACGCAGGTGCCAAACCATTTTCTTTCGAATTTGCTACCAAACTGTGCTATAATGACGATTTCATAAACTCGCTGATTAAGCGTATATTGAACAAACATCTGGACGTTTACTGCACATACTCTGGAAGGTTATCAGTCAAAGAGTTTACTGATACAGCAATACTACATTTTCCTGCTTCCGAAGGCAATCCTGATCTCCTGGAGGCGATAATTACTCGTGCACCAAGCCTGCTGAACATCAGTGTGTTAGGGAAGACCCTTTATTTCAGCTAAGTGTTTGATGCCTAGTCCAAACCCTGTTCCGAATGGCCAGTCTGCGAAAAGATGGTATAATTTAAACTCACTGTTGAACCTGGCTCCGGGATCACACAAACCAGCGAATGCCAAATTTTTGGTCCATTGTGGTAGCAAGACCAATATGGCCTCGTTTGAATGTGTGTGGGAAAACGCCAGTGAGTTTACTGAGTTTACCGCCCCTTGGCTGGATGTTATGGATCTTATGGCAGCTAGGATTGAGCTTGACTCCCCAGAAGCTATCCCAATAACCCAAAGATGTATTGATTTTTTCTTCACCGAAAAACTTCCCACAAATAAAGGTTTTTTCCGGAAACTCTGTTCACCGCCGTTTCTCGGTAAGATGAGACTTTGTACTCCTCCCCGGTACCTCGATAAGTTAAATATCGAAAGTAATGAGGGGGATCTGGATGAATTGAGGTATGTTATTGGCTGGTGTGAAGTCACTCTCCAGAACGAGATACAAAAGGAAGGGGAGAATGATATTAGTGCAACAGATACACCAATAGACTGTCTTTCTTCGCTGGCATTCCTTAGACAACATGGGAAGGTGCAGCAAGAAATAGTGGAGATACTGAGGGAGGCGACGCTTTATTTTGCATCTCCGGAACGCCTCAGCGGGCTGGGTGAGAGAAACTAGAATATCACGTACATACCAACCCGTAAACCATCACATCTCACAAATACGTCACTGTTAGGTATGTGTTCAGCACCAAGCTGGTGCTTATTTAAGTCTCTGTCCTCGTCAATATTAAGATACAAACAGGGTTCTACCCATTTCACCTGAATTAACAACTCGCTAGGCCATCCTCAGGCCATGCCTACATAGTCAGGCTCTCTTAGATACTTATAAAATAACCTAGTACACTTATCTTCTATCAGTCGAGGCTAGACGCCGTCTAGGAGAAGTCTCCTGGACTTTAGAAAACGCCAAGCCACAATGTATAACTAAGGCTTACGCTAAGGTCCAGCCACACAGGCAGATGATACACACCACAAAAACAAGGACTCTACTCTTCAGTGTCTGTTCATGATGATCGCAATCCAATGACAAAGCATCCTGCAGTTGAGGAATCCAGTTCAGTTGGAAACTTGTGGGACGGGGTTTGGCAAGGCTGGTTAGGGTGCTCAGGCTGGCCATGAAAGTGGATGCCTACGCTTGTTAGAGACCTTGTAGTACCTGTTTCTTCATCTTTAACTTGTCATTCCTGGTATCAGAAGAGAAAAAACATCGAATTTAGCATCGTTGTGACCTGAGAACATGCGCGGGGAGATTTGCCTTGAAAGCAATTATCATTCTCAGGTAGAGTCAGTCATCGTGACTGTTGTCTTATCTTCCACAAAAACATTCGCTTTAACGATACGTTGTCGATAGTCTGGAGAGATAAACCCCCCACAAAAGTACACTGCTGGATACGTCATGCTCATAACCCGGTGGCCATTAAGGTGGTCACTATCGAAAGCTTGCGAAGAATCTGCCTCCATATCTGGGTTCGACTCATCGAAGACTTCTCCAATCTCATGCAAGTTGCGGAATACTACATAATGATCGTCCTTTGAGAGCCTCACAGAGAGCTCTGCGGCATGCTGATATGCTCTAGTGAGACTCCGCTCGATGATAGCAACCGATTTCTCGTCCGGTGAAGTTTTAAGAAGGGGCTTTACTAGTTCGTGAGCCATAACTTGTTTGACCATAACTTCAACCATGAGGTTTCGGCGGGTGATCATGCTCTTGGCGAAGCTGCTTTGATCAGCACGGACGTTTGTGCTGCAAAGGCGGGCCGTCCATAGGCGCCATGATTGAGCTAGAAACCCTTCTTTGCCATCTGAAAAAGTGAGTCAGTCATTACGGAATCGCAGCCTACTGAAGAGAGGGATTCTTACCAGCGTCGAACTTTTTGAGTAGCTCATGAAGTCCGGTGCCGAAGCGAGTAGCCCTTGGCAGAACTTCTTCGTCATACTCGGTCCCTTCTCCTGGATGAGGCACAATGTACCAGAAGGGGTTTAGAAAGAACCGTTCAATACAGTCCTTGACAAGAAACATAGTCACGATCTCCGTTCCAAATATATCACCTAGTTCGAGAGCACCAAGGATTTCTTCCAGGTCAATTTGAGCACAATAGCCATCCAGGCTCTTGACAAGATCTTTCTTATAGTTCGCGGGAAGACTGTCCAAGACCGTAGTTTCCTCATGAGCGTGGCGTTCTGCCCAATTCCTTAGGAGGGCCCATAGACCGAAAAACTCTTTCTCGTAGTAGTCATGCGATCTGCATTCCCAGCCGCTAGGGTCAGCGGCTAAATAATGGTATTTGTGTAGTGCCTCAGCTGTCCAACCCTCCAACCAATCTACACGTTCCTTCATTTTTTGGTATTTTGCCTTCATTTCCTGGCATTGTTCCTTCAGGGTGGCGGATTGCTCTGTACTGAGATGGTGTTCATCTTTCAGCAACCGATGCCTAGTTTTGAGCTTTTGATGTTGTCTTTTCTCCCTCAAATATTGTTTATTCGTCTTCAGATGTTGTTTGCTCATCTTCTGCTGTTGTTTGCTTATTTTTCGATAACGTCTGTTCAGCTTTTGACATTGTTTCTCTGAGTTTCGATACTTTTTTTCCTTGAGCTTTTGGTGCGGTTCCCTCAGAGATTCCATATCATCTGGTGGCAGTTCCTCAACAGACGTGATATCATTCGGTCGCTGTTCCTCCACGGGCTCTTTATTGTCCGTTGGTTGTTTTCCGAGAGATTCATTTTGATTGAGTGGTTGTTCCCGAGGAGGCTGTATGTCATCCGCTGGCTGTTTCCCATGAGACTGGACGTCGTCTGGTATCGGTTCCTCCACAGACTCGTTATTGTCCGTGCGCTGTTCCTTAGGAGAGGTTATATCAGTTGGTGGCTGTTCGACAGGAGACAGGGTATCTTCCGGCGGCGGTTCCTTCGCAGACATGACATTATCTAATGTCATTGGCAAGGCTTTAGATTTGGTACCATGACGGACTTCTGTCTTTGAAACCTCCCTGACTCGAATTCGCTGCGATCTCCGAATTTCGGCGGCGTCTAGATGTTCCTCGTCGTTTCCATTGTGTGTCCCATCCGAGGACGGCTTGTAAGATGAAGATGCTGATCGATCAGGGGCAGAGAACTTCTGGATGTTAGATTTCGAGTGCCATTGGAGGTAGGCCGAGATGGACAGATAATGTCGCATGTTCGGTGTACGTACTTTTGCCTTAGCCTTTGCGTTGTCCTTTGCTTTATCATTTGCTTTGTGCTTTGTCTTGTTCCTTGCCCTTTTGGCTACCATTGTAGATAGAAGGTAATGTGACCGCCTCTGTAATTCAACGTTAGATAAGGGGGTGTTCGTGGGTGTTGGTAGGGAGAATTTGAGGATGAACGAAGATA
Source organism: Aspergillus niger (assembly GCF_000002855.4). NCBI lineage: Eukaryota > Fungi > Ascomycota > Eurotiomycetes > Eurotiales > Aspergillaceae > Aspergillus > Aspergillus niger. The sequence goes on from NT_166520.1 coordinate 1,277,170, forward strand.
CGTAGAACTGTACTACCCGGGGAAAGCGGAAGGGTTGGGAAATGACGGGAGGGTGAAAGAGCGCACAATGGTGCACAAATGTAAGACAAGAGAAAGGCTAGACCAGAATTCGACTGTATCGATGCAGAGACTGTAATTCGTCCGACAGCGTTTGGCTCGATGGCTCAGTCTGACACAGCGTCTCATTGTTGGACAAAATTCGTCCGTTCCGGGCGCGTTTCTTTCAGCAGGCTGGGGCCGTGTTCTTTGTCAAGTGCGAGCGGCAAGAGAAGAAGGTCTGAAACCTTAGGGGCAGCCAAACACTGCTTGGACGCCCCGGACTTCATCGCGGTAGTAATACGAGCTCCAATAGATCCAGTGCGAGAAGGTGTCGCCTTCCTCATTGCTTCTTTTTGCGACGGATAACGATATGGAAACATGAAATCATATTGCCACTGCCATGAATCAAGCACACACGCACCCGTAATCCATAGAAATGGGACGAGCAGATACAGATACTTACGCGTGTAATTATCCAGCCAACCAGATTCCGTGCAATGAAGACGCATGAAACAATGAAACACCGGCGAAGATTTACCGATGACAGACATTGCTGCTGTGCTGCCATCGAACATCACAAGGACTGCATGCAGTGTAATCACCCACAAGTCTTTCGTTTTGCGTGACCATCATGTGGACGTGTCTAGGGTGAGTGCACCATATGATTCTGCAACCTGAACTGTAACTAAATGTGAACAGCGAGCCACTATATAGGGAGATCTTCGAGAGATGTCTGCCTCTGACATCTTAGCACCGAGAATCGAGAACAAAACAAGGAAAAATCGATTAACTAGTACTCTTCACAGCGACAGCCTTTTTATTCAGACGTATTTTTACATTCTCACAATGCCACTGAGAGTAGCGGAGGATGGAAAAATAATGGTCGGTGTTGACTTCGGCACGACCTACACTGGCACGTTATCCTTTTCAGAACTGCCATTCTCTTCTGCAATATAACAGTTTATTGACATGCAATACAAACAGGCGTATCCTACGCCTTGAGGGGCCTTGGCGTGCGAGGAGGGGAGGATGATGAATACCTCATTGAGAAGTGGCCCGTGAACAACTCTAGCGAGATAACTACAACTAAGGTCCCTACAATCCTCCAGCATGATCCAGTCCGGTGGGGAGCCCAGGTGATAGCAGACACAGAAAACTGTTCATCACTTTTCAAACCATTGCTTGAACCTAACTTTGATCGGGATAACCATCCTTATGCGTTTTGGAACTCCACAGTCGGTCACGGAGGGTTTTCCTTACCGGCCGACAAGACGGCAACTGACGTTATAAAAGATTACCTGGAGTTTGTCTGGATGTATTCAAAGAGAATAATCTCTGATAATACCCGCAAAGGGCTTGATTATCACCCCGTGCACTACACTATCACTGTCCCGGGAATATGGGCAAGGGAAACCCGCAAAGCACTGGAACAGATCGTCAAAGCTGCCGGGCTAGCAACGAAAGCGAGCGACATATTGACCATGATTCCAGAGCCCATAGCGGCAGCCGTTGATGTCTTCAGAAAGAAGGCAAACACTTTTCGGGTACGCTGTGATAGAACTCACTTCTATGAATTCGGTAAAGTGGTTGACAACTAGCTAAAAAAATTTAGGGTGACGACGTCATGCTCGTATGTGATATTGGCGGGGGAACCATCGTGAGTTCTACCCTTACTTTCGTTATGTCGTCCCTTATCCATTGTTCACTATGTCTGGTACCTATGTGGCTATAATTCGTGTCTGAAATCCTGGCATACATAGGATGTAGGATCGGTTCTTATCCGTCAAACTGTGTTTGGCCGCTACATTCGGCAGCTCGAGCCAACCCGAGGTATTCCCATTCTGCATAACTCATTGCCAACGAAGCTAATCCGTTACCCCAGGGAACCTTGGCATGTTATCAGTGGAAGCGGCTTTCTACAGGACAATGGTTTCGAGGTTTGGGAACGCTTTCATAGATCAGGACGCAAAATTCATAGGCCCAAGCAGTGCCTTGATTCGCGGGTTCCGGAATTGCTTCGAGAAGTTCGTCCCGGAAAATCTAGAGGAGCGCGGCTGGGCATACCGTTTGCCGTTCAGGCCAGTACTATCGACTAGTAACCCGGAATATTATGACCGTCGCAAAAAGGAGATCATCCTGTCCGCTCGAGACATACAAGTGTTTCTCGACCCCGTTGTTGATATGGCTGTAAGTCTGATCAGCGAACAGCACCGCATTATAGCCATAGCCGGCTTTGGTGGTAAGAAGCAGGCAAGTATTTCCTGGAATCTAGGCAGAAAAGAAAACGGAGACAGTCGTAATTGACAAGGAATGTAGCATGTTTACTTGGTCGGAGGTGGGGCTGAAAATGCCTACATCTTACGGTCAGTCCAACGAAGAATAAAGAATGAACACGCGCTAGATGTTTACACTCCTGACCAGCCGTAAGTTGACTAACTATTCGACAAACTTGGTGGAAACTGTGACTAATGTTTGCCAGGCAACTAGCCGTCGTCAATGGAGCGGGAGTTTACGGCCTCGATGACGTGCTCTCTATCCACAGATGTCCCCAGTCTATCGGGTTCGAATGTGTTCAGCAGTACGACGCAGACAGACATGGTCAGCCACGACCGGGGCTCCTTACACGAGACCCTGTGGACGGTAGAGAGATTGTAACCGAGGCGGCGATCTGGGTATTCGATATGGTAACTGCATTGACTCCCGTTTCAACTTTGTTCCGTGTTTGCTAATGACGTGATGGGCAAAGGGGAGGACATATCACGAAGGTGCAGTGGAGACAGAAAATGTTGTGGAATACTTTCTTGAGAGCGAATTTGGAGATCGCCATAAGAACATATTTGTGTCAGGAGATTTACGGCCACCGGCTTTTGTGACTAGTAAGTCTTTCCTATTTTCCTCCGCGGCATTGCTATGTTAACCGTTTTAGATTTGGACCCTCTTACTGCCATCGAGATTCGGTTTAGACAAGTCCCTGCAGGGAAAAAAGAAGTTAGAGAAGTTGGCGGTCGGAGGCAAGTTCGAATTTGTTACGAAATTTCCACGACTTTTCTCCCTATTGACAACAAAATTGAGTTTGTGGCAAGGATAGGCAATCAAGAGATTGGACGTCGGATGATCAACATGCCCTTTCACTGACCTGAATTGCTTGGGTGTTTTCTCTGCAGCAAAAGCTTTCTTGACTGCCATCATCGTCCCCTTCGCTCATTTTACCTTTTTTACTATGTCTTATTTTATTTCCTAACCAGATTGCACCTCTTTTAACCAATTTCCTCGTTTTATTCTTCTTCCTTCATTTAGGTACTCTTTCTTTCTTTCTCTCCCTCATGCCTGTTTTGATCAGTGATCTACCAAGTCTGAGCAATAGTATGAGCATTTCCCAGCTACTTTGAACGTTAGTGGTAGAGGCACACTCCCCCAGGCGTAGTGACTATCCGCCTGTTGCTCCCATGGCTGCGCCATCCAGCCTGTACCGGGAGCAATGTGGAACACTAAGATGTTGTGCAACACCGGGGAAGCGGAACTCTGCGGCGGAATAAGCAGAGGCTACACAGACATTCAATAGTGCTTTTGGAGTCCTCGTGATGTTTCACACCTCGTTTCTGTAACCCACAATAGTGATTGATCAAATCTTGGCCGATGACAGGGTGGGCTGTGTCAGCTCGCAGGCTGGACATGTCGGTCGGAATTATTGCGGATAGTTGCAGAAGAATATGTGTCTCTACCGTGTTCGTGTATTGTTTGGGGCATTGTACTCACTGTGGTCAGGGAGCTCAACCCTGCACTTAAGTATAGGCCTATGATAGTATTGAGACATTGTATCTGTTACTGGTATTCAGTAAACCGGCCAATTTTAGGCCGATAGTTCCATCTATACTCGGCGTAGAAACTTTCTCTTCCGATGACCGCAGATCATACTGTAGAATCTGATACTTGGCTCCCGTGAGGAAATCTGTGAATGCTATTGGCTTCTTTCTCTCTATTTTCACTTTGACTCCTTTCTATTCCATTTTTGCCCCGAAACATATAGATTAACCTCAACTATTTTTATCACTGAGGCAAGACGGGACGGCAACTTACTGTAGGCTTACTTGGCATATCTAACTTACTATCTCCCTTGAGCGTTGGCTTGACGGCAGTGGCGGCAATAATGTAAATACGCACTGCTTTAACTATCTCTTCCGTGGTTATGATAGCTGAGTGTTCTGTTCTGATACATAGTATTCCTGTGTCGGGGCGATTCCATGGGGTAGCACCGTAATTACATCCTCCGCCATAGCAACGTACTACGCCGGATGTTCATTTAGCAACTTTACACACCACTCTTCTGTTATGGCCACGCCATTCCAGTGTCCCCGGGGGGCAGTCGTCATTGAGGCCCTTGATGAGTCGAAAAACCGGACTCGACCCCAGACATCCGGATCACGTGATTGACCGACATCGCAGATCGTCCCGATCAATATCCTCCCATTGGCTGGCGCGCTGCCGGATGTCCCCGGAACCGCAAGAGAGAAGCAGCAAAGCCTCCGACGATAGTATTCCCCGGCCAGGACACTCCAACTAAGCGGAGACTTGATCTGGCAAACAGTGATAGCCGACCGGTGATGATACGCATCCATTCCACTGGAACTTCTTGATGCTCCCTGCACGTTGCAGCAATTGAGTTCTGTTATTTGATGATGGGATCGGATTCTTGACCAGGGTTTGATTTCTTCCTCCCGGTCCACCCTGCAGCCTGCGGGGTGCCGATGATAGAGAGGGTGGCGGCAAAAAGACCCTACCAGCCGTAGTCTAGACCTTGTATTTATGGATTGTGAGAGTTCTCCGGGGCCGGCCCGCAAGATGTCAGGATGCCAGGCAATTGGTTGCAAAGAGGCGGTCTGGCTATTGATGTGTTGGGTGACCATGTGCCCCAATCACTGGCCTTCGCGCTGGATGGCCGCCTAAAAATCGCGGATAGCTGCTGCTTTAACCTTTCACAACCACCACCTCTTGATTGATTCACCACGCACTTGACTGCATCGGGCTGGCCTGGACGGGCACGGTCCCTCCCTTCGGCTGCTTCCTGCACTCCCATCCGCTTACTCATGCAATTCATCGCTCAATGCAGTCCTGTTCTTCTGTGCAAAGGGGGAGATCAAGGTGATGGATGAAAATGGAATGGAATGCAAGACGCAGCATGTGAAAACTATCAATTGAGAATTCCATTCAAGCCCTTCAGTGATAAAACCAAGTCACCAAGATGAATGTCCCACTCCGCTGTCCAAGATCACCAGACTTCCCGACTAGGGAATTAGTGGAGCACGTGTGGTAAATTCTAGAACCCCAAGGCAAAAGGGGGCAGCCGCACAAATATGTCCTGCCAGTGATGCCCTTAGGCATTTTTCTTCTTTCTCTCCTCATTTTTCGTCGACCATGCACTGTGAGTTGGTTTGTATTTCACGGGCATTGTGTGCATAGTACCGGCCATTGCAGTGGTGTGGTGATCCATGCTCTGCTACTAAGCACCCCGGCCAGTTTCACTAGCAACAGAGCACCAGACTCGGTGGAACACTGTGTCTGACTACGCATCGTAGACTGCTTTGGATTTACAGGGTCTACATCTGACGGTGGTCTCAGTCGCACCGCTCCGACAAATGCTGTCTAAACTGCTCTACGACATTCAGGAGCTCCCGCCTGACCATCGCGTTGTCGCGGGACAGCGGCACCGACGCTTGCTCTATTACGTAGCCCATCTGGCATCATGGACCTCCAACCTTTATCTCGTCCTTCGCCTAGCTCTGTGTTTCTCTGCTGTGCAACAAAATTGGCGAGCCTGGCTAACTCTGTTGGTCGAGACCGTTCTCGCCAGTATGTCTATACCACCGTGAACTGCCGTGTTTCGACACGCCGGCTCCCTTTTCGAGCAAACGAGGACGCGCAAGCTAATATGTTTTCAGTCATTTGGCGTCATGATCAGCTTCTCACCATGTTAGGTGGTTCGGCATCAGAGAGCCAACCACGCAAAAGACTGCGATTACACGGCACCGACGATCTACCGCAGGTGGACATTTTGGTGCCCTGCTGCGGAGAGCCTGTCGACGTCATTTTGGACACCGTGCGTGCTGCCTGTACAATGGACTATCCAGTTTCCAGCTTCCGGGTCCGTGTATTGGACGATGGTGCTTCCACAGAGCTCGAGTCCGCCGTTGCAGCACTGCGCACTGAATGGCCTCACCTCTTCTACCACACGCGCGGAAGGCAATCCGGTAAGGTCTTCGCCAAGGCTGGTAACATGAATTACGCCCTGTTCACCCTGCAAGAAAAGGCTCCACCTGAGTTTTGTGCCATCTTCGATGCAGACTCCATCCCCATGCCTCACTTTCTGAGGGCGACGTTGCCCCATCTCCTTCAGACCCCGGAAGCCGTGCTCCTCACCACCCGGCAGTACTTTTACAACCTCCCATCAGGTGACCCCCTTTCCCAGTCACGCCTCCACTTCTACACCTGTGAAAATGCAGAGCTCGATCGTCGAGGTCTTGCTCAGGATGCAGGCTCCGGGGCCCTCTTCCGGAGACAAGCCATCATCGATGCAGGTGGATATCCGACGTACAGCTTCTCCGAGGATTGGCAGCTGTCGCTTGTTCTGAAGGGGCTAGGCCACCGCACCATCCAAGTCCAGGAGCCGTTACAATTCGGATTGGTTCCGACGTCCTTGGATGGACACATTGCACAGCGCAACCGGTGGCACATTGGCCACTCTCAACAGCTTTGGGTGTTGATGCCGCCCACAAACAAGACACTTCCCCGCTCGCTGCAGTGGAGTATTGCACAGAATGGCGTCTTCATCATGGCTGGAGGCCTTGGCTGTTTGATTTCATTTGCAATGGTTCCATTGCTTCTGGCATCGGGTCAGCTGGTCCCAGACATTTCGCCATTGCTGGCCAAAGCACAGTTTCTTCTGGCTGTTCTCCATATCGCCTTGACATGGGCGTATGGACTTTTGCAAAGCGCGCACACGGGATTCGAAAGCTTTCCGTTTTCTCGTTTTGAAAATATCTGGCTGGCAGGAGGTAAGATACATACCTTTGTTTTTTATTGTTCTGTTGTACAGTTGCGTATTGTCATTACCCGTTCTATTATGGTCTTGAATGGTTCCTGGACTTCACCTTCTACCACTTTGTTCCTGATATTCTCTCACCCTGCGTCCCTCCGCGATAGGAGTTCTCTCTCTCTCATTCTACCACTCTTCAAGATGAAACTAACAATAACAGCTCACATGCACGCCGTCGCTCGATTCCACCTGCTCGCCAGCCGACCCAAAGGCTCCTTCGTAACTGGCAGCAGCGCCAACTCATGGAATCGCAGCGCGACCCCAACATCTTTCCAGAAGCTCTACCACAATCTGTGGCACAACGGGATCGCATACAGCATTGTCGTTTTGCTTGCCACTATCGCATCCATCGTCTACTCGATCTACACGGCTATCACAACCACTGATGATAGGCTGTTATCCCGCTTGCTCACCACGATTGCTTGGCCGCCGATGCTTCACATCTGCTACCTCTCCATCGTCAGTTACTGGGCACCAGTCTCATATCTGCTGAACCCGCCGCGGTATCCGGAGCGGAAGGCTGGATTGGCTTTGTCGGAGACGGGCGTGGTGCTTCCGAGTCCGGAGGTCCAGCAAGCAGCTATGGTGCTTGGGAAAGCACCGGTTGGGTTCTATCGTCAGTGCGTGGTGGTCGTGTTGGTTCTGGGGGGGTTATTGTTGGGTGGATTGACGTTGTGAAAGGTAGAAGAGATAGAGTGGGTGCGCTACTAGATTAGATTGTAAGCAAATACGACGGTAGTGTTAGGTGGTCTAGATATGGTAATTCATGCTGTTTGTCTCAGTCCTGCCGTAGTTTTATACCCCCTAAACACAAGCTGAGAGTCGCTGACCCTAATATACATTTGATACAATATCCAGCCTTGAAACAATGTATTTGCCGATTATGGACATAGCCAAAGAACTGGTTAGCTTTATTTTGTAGTCAAAGTAACCAATAAGAGAAGTCAGCATATCATTCAATACTGTCGACATCATGACTGAGCTAAACATCATCCAACCAGCCGGAGTATATCATACAACCCATTCAATACACTACCGTTACCATCCTTACCCAACCCCACGCCTTCTACAACATATCATCCTCAACCTACACTTGCACCCAGAACAAATCAAAGCCCTCTACTCAACCAACCTCTCCACAAACCTCGACTTCTTCCTCAGTCTCTCCCCGAACCAATAAATTCCCAAGCGTCCCAAAACCCCCAACACACTGACACCTCCCAGGACACTCGACCCCCTCGCCATCCCCAGATTCTGATATAGGGGGATCCCAAAATGCACCGCGCCAGCAGCCAACGTACTCCGACAGAAGTCATTCGCGGCGAACAGACTCGCCGCGTACTCGGGATATATACTAGGTATATACATGGAGAGACATTGTAAAATGATAAACACCGCGCTGGCGTACAATGTCACGCCGATGATGCTGACGATCCAGTGGATGGAGGGGCGGAGGGTCCAGCCGTAGAGGAAGAGGGAGATGGGGACGAGGAAGGTAGCTGGGATGGCGGGGATGAGGTGTCGTTCGTGGGTTGGGTGAGGGATTGAGGTGGATTTGGGGGTGTTGTGATGGAGATGGTGTTTGCGGAGGTAGTTAGGGAGGGAGAGATAAGTGAAGTAGGCGAATACTGCGAGGAAGCACCCTACTAGGACTGACAGGTAGAATACGCTGAGGGTGGTAGAGGATACATTATAGACGGGTGGGTACCCGATGGGAAAGGCGTCGAAGAAGGTATAATACGTGCCGTAGATAAAGGAGGTGTAGATGTTGGCGAAGAGGATGGCAGGATCTTGGAGGGTGATTTGGACTGGTTTGACGAGGTAGAATTTTAGTTTGGCAAGGGGGTTGTCACTTGTACTATCGCTGTTATTGTCGTTGCTGCTGTTGGTATTGAATGCACTGCTGCGGTATCGTATGGTCGGGGCGTAAGTTTCAGGGAGGAGAAACAGCAGGATGCATACCGGGCCGGACATACAGGCGAGGAGCCACATGGTCCATTTCCAGGAGATGTTGTTGACCAGGCTGTTGGTGAGCAGGGGCCCGAGAGCCGGGCCGCAGTACGCTGCAGCTACCCATAGAGCGAGGGCGTAGGGGAACTGGGATTCGGGGTAAAGGTCATGCATGGAGGCGCCGCCGTTGGCGAGGCACGGGCTGCCGAAGAGCCCCTGCAAGAAGCGGAGGAAGACGAATGCGCTGTAGTTCGATACTTCGGCGGCTCCGATCGTGACGAGGATGAATGCTATGAATGTTCCGACGTAGACGACTGATCGTCCGATGCGAGGGATCTCGCTGAGCGGGCCCCAGAGGAGGGGTCCGACGCCGTCTGTTGAGGTTAGTATAAGGTCATGGGATAGCATTGAATGGGGTCAGTCGTACACCCAAGCACGTAGATGGACAGCCCTAACATGGCGCGTTGCTCGGAGATGTGCAGCTCCTGCATGACCAACGGGACTGCCGTAATGAACATGGATGACCCAGCATACACCACGAAACTGTACTTTTAGATTGGTACTTTTGTTTGCGAGGTGTGATTGGGTGGACTTACGTGTAGACGTATACTATGAGGGATGTGATGATTGTCTTTGCTAGCGGCCAGTTGTGTGGGTTCTCGCGACTTGTTGCCCAGTCCTCGACTGTAAGTGTCTTTTCTGAGTCTGACGAGTGCTTTCGCCGGTGAGCATGCTCGTCGATCTGCTTAGGTGTCTCATGTCTAGCATGGCGCTCTGCGTTATCATCTCTATCGTGCCTATGGAAAAAGGACCTCGCAAAGACAATGCAAGGTAGATCCGGCGACATGTTGACAACGATGAATACACAAAACAATAGGTGGGGCAGACAAACCGTCGGGTAAGTAATACGGCGATACGGGAAATATAAAGTACCCGAAGTGCGAATTAGTATCGCCACGTCCGAGGTACAAGCACGCTTCACCAAAGTCAAACCAACAAGGTTGTGTAGCTTACCATCGAGACACAGCATGAACCACGTGTAGGAATCCTGTATGACATGTGTCTTTCCCGACGTGGTAATCGACCACCTGGCTGGGGAAGGTGCAGCTGACCCTGGCACAATGAAGTCTATACAAGGTTTGCTGCATCATGTTGAGGGATGTGGGTCCCTTTCAGTGTGACCGGTTCACCTCGTCGTTAGTCTCGCAACACCTTCCACAGCAGTGGAACAGTGGCCTCGGATGCTTGCATGCGCATTGACAAGGCTAGAAAGCTTAACAAAACGGCATCTCCTGCCGGATCTTACCTAGAGGCTGCTCGGTCCTCTGCTATATACTTTGGGTGAAGACTTGCTGCCCCAGACTCAGATCAGATTAGCTTCATTAAATAGTCATCTCAGAATGCAGATCACCTTCTCACTTGTTTTGGCTGCAACAACCCTGTTGAATTGCCGAAGCCTGGAGTGCTCGAATACCTCATCACCAGTGGCGACCGACTCTCTGAAGAAGCATGGTGTAGTTACTGCGTCTTCGATCTACCGAGCGAACTACCTCGCAGTGGGCCTTTTTCACGCTCTGCTCATCATTCTTCCACAAGCACAGCAGCAAGCACTTTGCCCGCATATAGAGCATGTCCGACATGATCATCTCACTCTCACATACAGAACCTCAACTGCTCTCGCGCTCATTTGCCTCGGTAGTTTCGTTCGTATCTATGCCTTCTGGCAGCTAGGCTCATGCTTCACGTTCTCTCTCTCGAAGCCTGATCGCCTTATTACTACAGGTCTTTATTCTTATATTCGCCACCCAGCATACGTGGGGTTAGCCATCCAGGCCCCTGCAGTTCTGTATTTCTGGGCAAGAGAGGATGGTGTTCTCGCATGTTTTATGCCAGGTCTTACGAAATTGCACGTATTGGCAGTGGTACATTGGGTCCTCTGGGCCATAGCTCTACCAGTGATCGGATGGGTGCGTATTGAGGAAGAGGAGGCATTGTTAGAAAGGACATTCGGTCAGCAGTGGAAGGAGTATCGTCAAACGACGCGTATGTTGCTGCCGTTTCTCTTCTAAGTAGTGATAAGCGGTGCGGAGTGGGCCATGCCTTTTTAGAAATAGCTTGTTGCATATGGTACACGCAACCACCGTGTTTCTCAAGACTAGCGGTAGTCGGCTGGAAATTCTTCCATGACAGTTCCATTATCGGTTGAAAGTGGCTTTCTAGCTCGATCTAGTCCTTTCATGGAGGAGGAAATACTAATGTTGTGTTTTCGATGGCACCACCGTTACAACTACCCACAGATTATTGTCCAGAGCCAAAGTCGGCTACATTCTTTGCTATCTACTACTACACGTTGGCTGCTAAATCTTTGAACATTCCTTTCCAATAGGTTTTACGGGGAGGTCCATGAATCTCATGGCTTAGTTCTGTTTGATCCACTTGGTTTAAAAGATCAGCTGGCAGTGGTTCTTCGGTGCCCCCCTTGCCGGCTCAACTGTGAATATATAGTTTTCGAGCAACGCGCCGTGAGAGTACTGAATAAGATAAACCACGAAATGCCTGCCATAGGATTTTGCAAAGTAATTATATCGGCAATCTATCAGTTCCGAAAGTATTTACAGTTGACTATGTTCAGCATGATCCAACGCTAAGATCGCTGGCACGCGCCTAGGAGTAGGTGGCATGTTCTGGCAAATATCCTTGCCTCTAGACCCCCCAAAAAAATGAGATGTCACAACACAAGAGATCATCAGATGCTAGTAGCAACCTGAGACACCTTGACTAACAGTTATTCTACCCCCCTACCATGCACAGGATGTATTGTCCCATTTTCGGTCAACGGCCGAGAACGCTTCCGAACCGTCGGAATTACAGTGCCACTCAAACTATGGAAATAGACTCCGGCACCCCGACCGAGGCAGCTTCCGTTGTGCACAACCGTGCATTCAAATCTGAGCACAGAGACAACGCACATACCCTGTAGCACCATGAAGGATCATACAGCCTCCTCGGAGCCGAGCCAGCAGGGTCAATATGCCGAGTGACATCACGGACACGAGAATGGCGCCGCTACTCCGTACCCCAAGCTGACTTCGCTACCAAACTGTCAGGCTAACCTCGGGGTATTCCCGTCTCATATAGAGCAAGTGGTCGCAGGGGCACGATGATGGCACAGACAGTCATCTCCACAGTCGATGCAGTCGGTTGAAGGATCATCCCCACGGCCAGCCATCGGCCGTAGCTTATCTGGCAATCCGGCTCTCTCACTGGCCGATCAATTCGAGTCGACAGAAAGATTTTGCAAATAATTTCTAGAAGCCTTCTTTATCTCGGCTAAACGACCCACAATTCTGCGGCGCCCCCGAGTTTGCCGACCGACCATCACCATTTCTTCGTCCCGTTCCATCCCGATCGCGCCTCCAAGCCCTAGACCGGGGCCTCCCGATCACAAAAACGTCCCCTTGACCACGCGATCAATTGCATGCAATGTTTTCTTATCTTTTCTGACATGCTGCAGCCACAAACCACTTATCTTGATAGCAGCAGCAGTCATCGCACCCAATCACCCAAACGAACCATGGTGGTCACTTATCTCCCCGAATATGAAAGCGATGAAACACACCCCCAGCACCATGGGCTCGAGCCCGCCATCCCGCCCTTCGCGGGCCGCATGGGCGGAAACCAGGATTTCGTGGTTGACAGGACGGACCCTAAGAACTCAAAGGTGTTAGAGAGGGTGCCCGACGCAGCACCGTGCATGACACTAAAAGAGATATTCGATTTACGGGGATTCCTGAGCGTGGATCTATGGAAGTTCGCAGTGCTAGAATGCATAGGTAATTTCCCCGCCTTCTCCGAAACCCTAAACAATGTCATGAATGGTTCCCGAGCTAATAAGTGTATAACCAACAGCAAGCATGATGAATGTCTTCATCACCTGCTGGGTAACAACCCACCCACTATCCGCAACAACATCCCCCAAAGGCCAAGCCGGCGTCTACGGAACAGTCACCTTCTTCTCCCCAACCTTCGGCGGCCTCACCAACCTCCTACTCACACCGCTGCTCATCTACACCTTCTCCCCTTCCAGTGGCGGCCATATCAGCCCCACTATCACACTCGCCACCTTCTTCGCGCGCATTATTACTTTCCCGCGCATGATCCTCTACCTCGCGGGCCAAACGCTTGGAGGCGCACTCGCCGGCTTTGCCATGCACTCCGCGTACGGCACGCGTGAATTCACCGTGGGAGGATGCCATATCGACACGACCATGGTGTCCGCAAAAGATGGACTGGTCATTGAGTTCTTTGCGTGCCTGATTTTGATTTTCTTGGCGTTCGGTGTCGCGTTAGACCCTAGACAGGCGAAGGTGTTTGGACATGCTGTTTCGCCGTGGTTGGTGGGTGTTGTATTGGGAATTGTTACGTGGGGAACGGCGTTTACGAGGGAGGGGTATATTGGTGCTAGTGAGTATTCTAGTTTTTCTATTGAAGTGTATGAGAAGATGACTAACGAAGTGTTAGGCGTTAATCCTGCGAGGTGTTTCGGTGCTTATGTGGCGAGTGATTTTCCCACATATCATTGGATTCATTGGGTGAGTTTCATGTCTGGTTCTTCTGCTTGATGTCGAATATGATACTAATAATCATAGGTTGGTCCCCTGGCTGCAGCGGTAGCGCATGGGTTAGTTTATTTTGTTGATCCGCTTTGGAAGGATCCTCGCGCGGAGTAAATATCTTTTAGAAGTCATGGGAACGGAGTGTCGGATTGTATATAGAAGTGATGGATTTGTACAAACATATTATAGACCTGTGAATACTGCCAAGAAGTTCTTCGGAACGTCTGTCATGTTGAAGTGACAGTTGCGATGACCCATTCTGGTCATATACTTGCTGTAGAAGGATGATACTGCTAAAGTCGAGCACAGCACCCCTTTCCATTAACCGCAGACAACCTACAATAACACGAGGTCGTGATAGGCACATCAGCCGACCCCAATGCAATATCCAGCTGCACCTGGATAACACGAGCCTCATCCATCTTCCCAGAAGCCACCAGACACTCATGCAGCCCATGCAACCCCCACACATTGTTCAGCCGACCCTTACGCCGCGGAAACCCCCGTGCCATGCCCAGGTCCTCCCGAAAGACCTGCTCCGCCTCGGGGACCCGCTTCTGCTCCAGCAGCAACCCACCTAGGGCATGCCGCACGGGCTGCATCCACGCCGGCGGGTCACAGTACGCCAGGCCATCTTCTAGCACAATCGCCCGACGCAGTGTCGCAAAAGCTACTCGAATGTTCCCCTTGCGGTACTCCAACTCACCTGCGAGCATCTTCGATGCGATGGAAAGGAAATCGACCTGCCGAACAGGCAAATTATTTATCCGCGATCTCGGGACCCGCTTGCGCGCCTCCTCAAACTCCTCTCGGGCGACTTCTGCTTCCCGAATACGTCCAAGAGCGCTGAAGGCGAGACCCCTGGCGTAAAGAATGTTGGCTGTCCAGCAGCAATATAAGGCCCGGTCCTGTGGTGCTGGCAGTTCTAATTGCAGGATTTCTTCCCAGCGACCGAATCGCACCAGGACATGTGCGTGACTGCCCAGGAAACTCTCTGTCCAATCTGCCATTGGGGGGGATTTAGTAGCTAGCAATTTAGCATCAACTACCTCGTCCAGCTTATCTGCAGCCAACATGGCTTCTCGCGACCGACCAGACATCAGAGCGCAGTACAGCTTCGTGACAATGTTATGCACCCGGTACGCGACATACAACGGCGATGCCTCCAGTGTCTTAAAAAACATGTCATCAGCTACGATAGCATCATCGCTGGAGTCAATTGCACGGCGGTAATCCCCAACCGCCATGTCAATGTGCGCGGGCATGTGCACCATATGCGAGGCATCCGGAGTCATTCGACGCAGTCTATCCGCAGCAGGCAGGGCCATCTCCGGGGTAGCTGACATCTCCATGAGATGAATGTAAAGATGGCACAGGGCAGGATGGTCCCGACCCTCCGGACATGCCATGGCAGTATCAATTGCCGTCTTTGCCTCAAGAGTATGTGCGCTGCTCGCTTCACCGGTGTTCATATCCCACAGCTCGCGCGGATTGACGCAGATAAGCGCCTCTATGAACAATGATGCCACGTCGAGATCGTCTGGGTACGCTTCATACACGACGCGCATAGCATCTGCATACGCCTGGTTATACTGTCTCATCTCGGTAGGAGCGGGGATGTTGTCCGGGGTAGGAAACCGGGTAGCGATGGCTTTCAGCAGCATGTGGAAGAGTGGAGAGGCCTGAGTAGCATGTTTCTGAGCAGCTTCGAGCGCATGCCATGCCTTTTGTACGGTGGCTAGCAGACTAGGGATGTCGAAGAAGCCCCAGGCTATATTGTAACTTGGTCCGATAGCATATGCGATGCCCCAGTAGGCTAGCGCGCAGGTGGGGTCGCATTCAACTGCTCGTTCGAAGCATCGTGCTGCTTCGCCATGATTAAAGGAGTAGGACCAGAGGAGACCGCGGTCGAACCATCGCTGGGCGTCGGGGGAGGATGTGGCGATGGGTCGGTGGTAGGAGCCGAGATTGAAGTTCGGATAGTCGTCTGCCTGGGACGAAGTAGTTTCGTTTCTAGGATGTATTAGCATGAAACTGTTTGGATGGTCTACGCTCACTTGTTCATCGTGATTGTCATTTGGGGAATGTAGAGTGGACGCAGACTGACACAGTAGAATGGAAGGAGTCGGAGGATTCTTAAACTACTTTGGTAGGTGGAGATACATTATGGCTCCTGAGGGGTTGTCTAGGTATTTAATTAGTAGGCAGGGTGTAGCGGGGATGAGACACGGAGAATCTCTCAGACATCCAACTTGGATGATTCACATAGTCTACAGACCTTCCTATAGGCTGCAAAAATGTTGTGATACCTCCTAGTACCACATGACTGTTCGTCGATCAATCCCTTGCGCCAAATACTATAACCATCAATATCTACTGTAACTACTCTCTGAGAACCCCAAAAAACGCAAGGAAACGTAGTATATTGTGTGATAAGTCCATGCAGATCTGAAGCTGCGCCTGTGCTTATAAGGCCTTTGAATGATGGCTGCAACCACTAAGATGTAAGGCCAACGAAGGCATAGGACTAACTGAATAGAACTATGGTGCAAACCCCTAAATATTCTTTGAAAGATTCATAGCAACATCAAGCCAGTTCGCACTCTATCAGACTCTCCACACCCCTCCGTACGGTCCATATCCTGGTGATCTTGAGGCCGGCCGATTCCACCAGCGCTCGCCACTGCTTCTCCGTGCGTTCAGTCGACGCAAAGTCCGCCATCATGATGATGTCAAGACTCGTAGTTTCCCAGTATGCATTTGTGCTTGGGATAACATTCTCATTCAGCAACAGCTTGCTGTGCCCCCGCTTCATGGCAGGGATAATATTAGCCAATATGCGACGGCAGTCATCGTCTGTCCAGTCATGCAGAACAGAATGCATGTAGTATGCACGGGCGCCTGAAATAATGTTAGTCATTGCCTTACAGGGCTTCGTGTCGCGCTCACCCTTTATCGGTTGTTCTGTAAAGAAGTCATGTGTCATAAGCTCAATGGCCGGATCCAGATCCATGCTTCTGGCTTGTTCCACAACCTTGGGTAGATCTTGGAGGATAAGCCGACCTGGAACCTGTGGCCATTTGCGACGAAACTCTGACAGATCATGTCCCAGGCTTCCACCAATGTCGACAAGTAAAACATCCTGATCACCGATATTTGCTTCGGCGACTAGAGACAATACCGGATAGAAGCCAACGTCCATCCAGCTTGGTCGTCCTTGGTGGTATGCCGACATGTGGTTGTTAAATTGAATTGCATGGATGGGGTTCTTTTCGAGAAAATCGAAAAAATGGAGAGGTGTTCTGAAACCACGCTGGAAGGCGCAATTCTTTCCATCGCTGGGGTTGTGGTAGTTCGTTTTCTTGAGCTGAGCGGGGAGAGCAAGGACGCCATCGGTGATGCAGCCAGTCCTGATCACAGTTAATAGTCATTATAGCCAGGATATTAGGGTAGCCTACATGCAAGGATAAGAATCACTGTATCTGTTGGACATCATTGCGATGGAAAATCCCGTCCGACGGTATTCATCAGGCCCAGTTTCCGTAATTACGCCCATAGCCGCGAGGTGTTTCAGGATGCGAGCTGGGCTGTTAGCTTTTATGGCTATTAAATTTATGAGTCTATTTACCAATCATTGTTGGGTCAGCGCCGGTCGCTGCGGCAAGGTGGCCGGCTGTCTTCGGTTTGTCGTCCTGAGATAAGACAGTGAAAATCCCCAGGTCGACACCGGTTTCCACACCTGCATAAATCGTGCTCTGCCATGTATCTTAGCATGTGTCCACATTTGCTTATGTAGTAGGTATGGCTCACCTGGGACCAGCAGTGCCGGATGATAGCCTCTCGGGGAGTCTCTAGCGCGTAGACCAGTGATCGTGCTGCATCAAGAATTCTCGTTCGTTCATTTTCGTCACTCTCTGTCAGGTATGCTTCGCCATGCATTGCTATTCGCTTTAGAAGAGTGGGGACCTCTTCAGGGGCATTGGGAGAAATGGCGACGTTGTCATCAACAAAGGCCTGCTGTAAATGGTCTGCCTTTCCGCCGCTTGACTGGCAGCGGCTGTTGCCATTGGAGCTAGTCTCTGCTGCAAATGTCATGGTGGTGTTTGGCGTATTTTGGAGAATGAATTGATCCAGTTGAGGGGGCTTTGTAAATGACAGTCCATACTGAGGACGAGGGCTCAATTATATTGACAGTGGTTGGCCCCATAAACCATGACCTGCTACTAACATAGCCTACCGGAAGGTACAATAAAGTAAAAGGCCTAAGACCTAAATGGAGGGTCAGGGTGGGAATGACTATCCCGAAGGGGGTATTTCGTGGCTCTCCTTACTGAGCTCCAGTCCAAGCATTGCCTTTCTAATTTAGGGGCTTGGCCGTTAGTGACACAACGTGGCGGAAAAGTGCCGACAGAAGGATCGCGATCATCACTGGACGCGTACTCGTACCTCGTTGAACTCCAGGGGACATTTCAGAAAGCCGAACACACTGGGAAAGGCTCTTGTTGGGGGATCTACTGGTAGGCTGCGCCTTTCCGATTCAAGCATCAACATATGCTGCCTAGCATGATAGCCATTCCCTTTCCTGTCTGAGATAACTAGCAAATACAGTGATTCATGGCTTACCAGCATGAAAACCGAATTGAGAATCAAGTATATCCACCGTTGCACCCAATCCGATAGATGGGTCTTGACTTGACAGGGGGGTTAATAACAAACTATACCGTTAATTAGGACGCATCGTTGCTGTTGGTCTAAGTCGGCGGTAATCCATTCAGCCAGATGGCCCTAATGGCGTGACCCAGCCGGCTGGTGCGACTTGGGATTTGGATTCCTTAAAAATGCCCTATATTCCTTTCAGAACTAGCTAGCGATCCTTCGACGTTTGAGTGCTTCATCCGGAGCCTTTCGTAACATGCATGGCCCATTTGATGGCTTCCAAACGTCTACACTTCGTCCCTAACAGTTGTACCCCGCGACAGAGCTTTAGAGCAAGGGCCAGCAAGAAGTACCACCTCAACATTTGATTACTCTGGCCGTAGTCTTATGACTGGGTAGAATTAATTAGACCCATCATAGTGGCCCGGGGTATAATGGTCATGTTAAGCTTCCTCTCAACGGCGTTGCGGCCCCACTACCCGTCTGGAAACTGGCCATATGGATCATGTCCTGCCAACCAGACATCCATATGGTTACTATTTACCTTATGTATCCACCAGTGGCACTGATCTACTGCGAAGGTACCGAAATGGACAGACCTGGGCTAGTATGGACTAGCTAATCCCTGCCATCATCAGCATTGTATCATGCCCTAGTCGCCATGCGGTATTTGCAGTCCTCCTGGCTCGGATTCAACCGCGAAAATTATTGGCCACGGACACCTTCAAAAATACCTATAACAATGACTAAAAAAAAAAATAAAAAAAAAAAAAAGAAAAGAAAAAAAAAGGGACCAGACCAGTCACCGGACATAAGGGATGCTTATCCGTCGCCGAATTCCCCTACAAGGAGTATTTTTGTCACCTGGTCATTGAACTGATCGCCAAAGGAAGGTGTAGGCTGAAATCCTTCGCTTGTCGGAATAATACCATCAGTAGTTCCCTTGCGCACCCTGCAAGTGACCGTAAATGTCGGCATTCTTGTTCAGACTACGACTTCCTCATTCAACTGTGTGTCACGTCTCGGATATCTTGTGCTACACGCAACAATGGCTGCGTTGAAAGACGGAAATGCCAGCGACAACAAGGGTCCGATGATCCTATCAGTGCTGTGGGCACTGACAGGCCTCACAACCGTTCTTGTCATAGCACGCATGTACATCAGAACAAGTCTCTTGCACAACCTCGGATCGGACGACTGGTTGATCACAGCGTCTTTGGTATGTATGTACCATGCGAGAGATACAACCGCTAACTCCAGCAGGTAATGGGAATTGTCTACTGTGCTATCACGACAATAAATGTGGATATGGGATTTGGGAAGCATGCATGGCTATTGAGCGAAAGAACTGTGGAACATGCTACATACCTCAACTGCTTGAGCTTCCTTTTCGGGATCATCTCATTCACGATTCCCAAGCTGGCGGTGACTGCGATGCTAAATCGGATTCTCAACCCAAGTATGGTGCAGCGGATATGTTTGTGGACGTTGACTGGATTCGCTGCGGTTGTGTCGGGAATATGCATTATTGTGCTGTTCACGATGTGCGACCCACCGGAGGCATTGTGGAAGACACATCTGGTGACAGAGGGAAAGGCAACCTGCAAAGACGTCTGGATTTTGATTGACTATGCTATATTTACTGGAGGTTGGTTCAAGCGACTATTCTTTGTTGCAACAGCTAACAGCCTAGCCTTATCCGCCTTTGTCGATCTAACGCTGGCTGTATATCCGAGCACGGTGCTGATGAAACTTCATATGTCGTTGCGCAAACGGCTCGCTTTGTGCGCAGCCTTAGGTTTGGGCTCTGTGTATGTATATCATTGTTCTTCAGTGGGCCACAACTGACCATATAGTGCTTCTGCAATGGCCATCGTCAAGTGCACGCAGTTGAAGGGATTAGCTGACAAATCCGACTACACCTGTAAGCATATCCACCACTAGCCAAAGAGAGATTCTAACATCAACAGACGGCACTGCCGAGCTAGTTATGTGGACCAAGTAAGACCAGTCCTACCAAAGAAGATATGGCATCTAACAGGTGCAGCATCGAATCTAACGTTGTCATAATCGCCTCCTGCATTCCGACCCTCCAACCCGTCCTCGAACTGATTCTCGGCAAACGCACCACAAGCTCCTACAACAGTCGCAACCGCTACAAAGGGAGTTCGCAATTGCCAGATTCCTCCAACGACCATAGCAAGCTGTCCAAGCCACGAAAGACCGACTACGAGATCACAACGGTGGGAAGTCAAGAGAGCATTCTCCGGGAGGAAGCCAACGGGCGCATCGAAAGTCATCCGATGGGAGCAATCAGACGGACGGATAATGTGACGGTGGAATATGAGAGTCGGTCGAGAGAGGATCCGGCGGAGCTGCGGGTGTCATGGTAGTTATCTTCTCTAGTTTTCCTGTATACTAGTATCTGAAAAGCACTTCTTTTCACTTCGATCTTTATCCGATGATGTAGTTATCAGGCCAGGACGCGAAATTTTGCGACCTAACTACGCGACATATAGAAACAGACTTCGCTGCACCATCAAAAACGCTAATTAAGGATTAACGACTGGAGTACGATAAAATAAAACGCATTTTAACAGATCAAGATGAGCAAAGAACATCACGATCCCTGCAATTCGGTCTATCAATTATTACAGCCAAACCTTGAGCCGCAATCAATCGCCCATGCATAACCCACGGACCCGAAACCACGCCACAACCAAAACCGAAGTTCCACACACCCCAATCTACAACACGACAAAGCAAGTGATAAAGCACAGTATTATATTATCAATCGGTGCTAATACTCTTCTCTGTTCGTATCCACAATGTTCAATTTCCTGGATGAATGGATGCATACTATTGCTAGTCAATAGTGGGCCCGGCACGCTCATCCGTCCAATAGTGCGATGTGAAATAGATCGAGTCCGTTTCACTGTGCTACATAGAGTTTACTGTACGTTGTTTATGGCGGGTTAGGACAACATGAGACTGCAGCAAAAGTCGGAGAGTATGAAGTGCTTCGCTAGTGGAGAAATACTAGCATATCTTTTGCACTTTATTGATTGATTGTTCAAACCATGGCAAGTGATTTAAATCAATTGTCTGGATATGGACGTGGAACTTGTTCAGGGGAGCACCCTTGTTTGCCGAGTCGGTCATCTGGGGCAGAGCTTGACCATGTGTAGATGCAAGCTTCAAGCTTCCCCTGTCTGTTACTCTTTCTCTGTGATATACCATGTACCGTAGAAACTTCCTAACTGGATACAGTGTGGGCAGGTGGTCACGAAGGATTTAGATGAGCCCGAGAAGGATTTTGCAGACCGTCTTGAGTTAGATCCTTCGGCGTTTGCTCGGGATTGGGCATTATTAAAGCGCAGGTTGACTTATCATGAATTTTTGGGCCCCCGACTAAAAGTTCAAGCATTGACCATCTGTAGAGAACATTAGATTCTCATTCTACATTGATCACACCATGTATGTCTTTCTACCCTACAAAATAATTTACTTCCCAGCCATAACCCGATACCTCTCTGCAGTTGCCCTCCTCATCCGCTTGCCCCAAATTACCATAGGAACAATAGTCAAAGTGATTGCCAAGCTGATGAATCCACATGCAATGAACATGTTCTGCGCGCCGGATCGGGATAGCCACGGACTTATTGCAAAGGGAATGCCGATACTGATGGCATTTCGCATGAAGGCGACTCCTGTGAAGGCGTCCCCAGTGATCTGCTCATGATAGGACAATGAGTAAGAGTGTTCGAGTATCATGGAAAGGTACTAAAAAGCGGCAGATTCTTACATCACGATATGAGTCGATAACCAACGTCAGTGCTGCATCGCTAATACTGCCCAGTCCGAAGCCAAACAAAGCACCACCGATACTGGGATAGATCCAGTGCATGCCCTGATTGGATTTCATTAGCTTGTTTCCAAACGACGTTAAACAAGCTAAAAGGCTTACCCGTGCAATTGTGGCCCCAAACATTATCAGACCCCCAGCCATTGCCAGTGCCGGCAAGTGAAGAATATACAATCGCATCTCAGGTTCATAGTATCCCTTGTTGCGCTTGGAAAAGAACAAGATCGACCAATCACCGAGGAACCCACCATAGACCGATCCGATCAAATTCCCAATGAATGGGCCAACACTCATGAACCCAATCTGCTCCGAAGTGAATAGGTAGGGCGGCAATGGGAATACTAAGCTCAGGGTGGAGGATAGGATAGTCAGCCAGACCACGCCAAAGGCATACTGCAAGGCACAGAAGAGGACGGCAGGAAAGGAGGCCACAACGTAGAAGGGACGATAGAAGTAGGGCCAAATGGACTCGGGGGTGTATGTTATCAAGGCA
Source organism: Aspergillus niger (assembly GCF_000002855.4). NCBI lineage: Eukaryota > Fungi > Ascomycota > Eurotiomycetes > Eurotiales > Aspergillaceae > Aspergillus > Aspergillus niger. The sequence continues at coordinate 1,299,879 of NT_166520.1, forward strand.
AATCGCTGTCTCCATGTTCTCATCGGAATCCTATAATCTAGCTCGTGGTGGTCTGCTGGTATCGGGCTTGTTTCGGCTCTACTGGCAGAACACTCAATATCGCGTTTGTGATCGGCCTTGATGCTGTCTATTGTAGCCTCTGGGGATTCGTCGACCCCGGGAATGATTGGAGTATATTTGGTTTCCTCGTAGAAAAACAAGAATAGGACGAATAGAACCGCGTTAGTGATACCAAGTGCTTGGTATGATGCCCGCCAGCCTTGGTTTGTTGCTTGAGTCCCGGCTGCCATGGGGGTGAGAAAGCTCTGTCAAGGGATTAGTAAGTATGACGGGGTCAGGCAGATAATAGTCATTGCCCAAGAGATTTGACCTACACCGATCATAACCATAGTCATATACAAACCATTCATCCCCCCGCGATGGTGCACGAAGAAGAGGTCAGAAATCTGTAGCAGTCAGTAATGGTTACTTTAACCGGAAGGGCTGCGCTACCGTAATCTGGACAATCGACTCATTGGTAGCTCCAGCTAACCCCTGAAGCAGATTTGTAGCATACAATTCCGCAAGAGATTGCAACCTCGACGTCCAAAAGGAAGTCGCCAACATGAGGGCAGTCGAAACGAGATACACGGGCCTTCGTCCGAACTTCTTCGCTAGGGGAATGAAGAATACGCAACCCACGGCAAGACCAACGAAGTTCACTGACATGGCACGATTCAGTTGTGTATATGTCACATTGAGATCCACCACCATCAATTGCCAAAAGATTGCCTGGATCGAAAGCCTATCGACCACTATTAGATCAGTGCCATCCATGACCCATAGAAGTAACCCACGCTGTGAATATGAGTGCTGTCACTGCGAGAACGAGGGTAAAGTTGCATATTTTTCGTGCTGTGCTCCAATTCTATGACTGTCAGGGAATTTGATTGCTGCTGAAACTTGGGATACCTACCAACGGTTCATTGGGATCGCTGGATGGGACTGGATTGAGCATAATCTGGCGGCCGTCATTTCCTCCTTCTTGTTCATCTGAATATTGGTCAGGCTTCTTCGACATGATATTAGGCTAGTCTCTTCGTACCCTGGATCAGAAGGAACGTCCCTGGTGGCAGATTGTCGTGTGGGTCAAGAAATGGTGGGTCGCAGGGCTGATGTTGTGCCATTGAGACTTGCTACCGAGTGAACACAATGACCGAGGAGGAAAGCGTTAGATAGTCAGAAGATGGGTTGGATCATTTGCCGATACTAGATAGCGGCCTATACGAGTGTTCGGGGGAGCCATAATCGATATATATCCTGTATATCGCCTTCTGAGCACTGATACGCACACCCTACAGATAGCTCATGGGTAACAATTAGAAGGAAGTCAAGTGCTTGGTATCAAGCCGAATGCGGGGGTATGCATCCAGGCGAGATAAGAATTGGCGCCAAATGGAGCCGATCTGCCGTATGCTGGAAGGACGAGACCAGTGCGGGATGGGGTCGACCTGCCTAGAAGGGAATGGTGAATTGCGCTTCCGCATATCACCTTCAGGGAACAGTGCAAGCTGATGAATGTGATCTCCACGACATCATTCGTCCAGTTGGCCGAGTGATTAGCGAACGGCCTTTTGCAATGTTATCAACATGCATCGGAATTAAACTCGGAATCCAAGACCGAAAAAGCAGGTTGACCCTGCTGTCTAGCCACAGGCCTCCTCCTCGGCACCAGCATATTTATCATCCCGTACATTGAACCCAGATTTACGCTTCGTTGGCCACTCTAAACGATGATAAGAATAATCTGACGCCTACGACTGATATGAAGGATATCAAAATCAATTGCAATGGCCGCCAATCAGACGTTGCGACTCTTCCGTGTTCATGACGGTACGTCCAACCCATTCACCTCATCGGTGCCTTAACTGAAACATATGATCGATATAGAGCGAAATTCGATATGCGCAGTCGCAAATACAATCACTTCATCCTTTGCTCAGGACCCTCTGATCACATGGTTACGCCCTCGAGTCCCTCCCTGGACGAAAGATAACACCGAAACATTCAAATGGCAATATCGTCGGATCCAGCGAGCCGTCGCAGAGGGTATAGTTCTGCAATCGGGACCAAGCTACCAGATAGGCCGATTACTTCCTCCCAGGCCTTCTGAATCGTGTCTTGTTGAAGCAGACGTAAAGGGTTCGGTGGTCGAGGAGAGCAGGAGCGAGGATGGTGATGAGGAAAGGGATGCAGGAGTAGTGGCGCTCTTGTTTCCTCCTCGAAGTGCCCAGAAATGGTCTTTTTCAAAATTTATGCTCCAGTGCAAGTTGCTTTTCCTTGACACCTTTTGCGCCCGTCGTGAAAGCGGGACCAATGTACAGGTATGCTCCGAGAATCAATGCCACAGTGAGGATAATTCATAACAACTGGTTCTATCAGAGACTGGAGATCATGATGAATAGTCATGACAAGACTATTTCTCGAGTTAAAAAGCTGCATAAACTGTGCGACGTGTGGTATTTGGAGGTTGTCGCTGTGCATCCCTCTCTTCAGGGTCGGAGCCTCGGAAAGAAGGCTATGGCATGGGTGTTGGAGTATATCAACAACACACCGATTTTACTAGAGTGTACGAGTGAGAGTAATATCCCCTTTTACCAGAAGCTGGGGTTTGAAGTTGTTGAAGAAGTCGAGTTGATGGAGGGTGGTGAAGCAGTCAAACTGTGGTTCATGCTACGGCAAGTTCTGGGGAGCGGACATGGTAAATAGCAAACTGAAATAAAATGCTAAGTCCATATTAGAAGAGCCCGAGTTCTATTCCTCGTGACTGCGCAATTTGGTGGATATTAATTGTGTTTTCAGGGTAGGTCCAGTATTCTTCCAGCAGGTCTAGAAGTAGTCGATACTGCTTGTTCCAGAAAGGTCCCTCGGCGATTGCCACCAGAATCCTCCGGATAAATTCCCTTGAGTCCGGGTTTTTATTCAGAGCATCAGTCTGAAGACCAGCGACGAAGACAGGATAAGGAATCGCATTGATGGTTAATGTGTCCTTTCCCTCGCCTTCTGAGGACGCCCGATATATAGCGTCCACGCAGCTGAGAAGTCGCATGATAATCACCGCCGTCGTTGGAAGTGCTGATCGTCTTTTGTTTTGCCCTTGCTCTGCCGGAATATCGTTTAGTTCAGATGGCAGGCGCAGTGCACCATGTCGGATCACCAGCATCCCGGCCAACCGATATGCTTCCCAGAGCTGACACTGCAGAAAGCACCCTTTGGAGCCGGGCCAATCCCAGAAATCTTGTTCTGTTGCGCCCTCACCAATACAAGAGAAGATGTCAACCAAGGACCGTGGTAATCCACTCATGACCTCCACATCATACTGTTCAGATGAGTCCGGCGTCAATCGATTGCGACAGTGCTGCCGCCAGAACCCCAGATACGGGTGTATTCTACCGATTGCAAATGTGGGAAGATCCATGATTCCCATGACTTCTAACAAATGAGTTCGGAATGCAGAAATCCGATCACGCGACCTTCCCATACTGTGAGACTGTAGGATGTTATACATCCCTCGCAGATGCATAGTCCACGGTATCCCTTGCATGATCTATATTCACCTATCAGCTAACGATGTGTGATAACTCAGAAGATGAGGATAGAGAAGGATGAGGCGTACTCCAATAGTACATAACAGCAATCCAGCAGTTAGCGTACCATCCTCTAAATAGGCTTCGCTCTGAGCCAGCTCGCTACGGAACTTGTTCAAGGCCGCGTCAAAATACTCGAAGAATTGAGACTTCAAGTCTAACCGTATAGAAACCTGTAGTGTGATGCATATTTGATAGAGAGCCTCCGATTGTTGACAAAGTCCTGGTAGCCGTACTTTGAGTGGCATTTCACCATCTTGGACGGTCGTGGAGTGAAGGACGTTGATGCCCGAAGAAAGGACTGCCCTCGTTGATTAGTTTTCAGCAGCCAGTAGTGATCCTCTATCAGGCCTTACAGTCACTGAACACCTCCGCATCATGATTCGCATTCCAAGGTTCGGAAAGCAACGCGCCAAGTTGTAATTCTAGCTCAGCGGAGTCAACAATCATCACGACGACACGCTAAGATGCTACATCCTACCTTCAGTTCCCTCTACTAGGGTCCCAGATCCAGGAGAACGTTCGCACACTTGATCAGCTATCTGCAACTGCCGCCTCCTCTCCCGAATCAGATCCCTCTGTCGTCCCTGCAGCCTCGGTGGAATCGACGACTCGGCTGGCGCATTGGCGCCGGTAAATCGCCCTCGCGAGGCAATTCCGGTTCCCCAGCGGAGACGCACATCATAACCCTCACATGCCACTCCGCGTTCAGCACAAACCTGACACGTCGGGCGAGCACGATCACACTTGCGCCGGCGGGCTTTGCAGGTCCAGCTGGGCGGTCGCGATCAGTTTCACAGCAAGTGGGGGAAAATCAAGATTGGGTGTAATCCTACCATCCATGGTGGGTTCGGCGACCGGGGGTCGACATTCCTAATTTGAGTGGTGATCGGATAGAGATGAATGACTTCGCATGGGACAGCGGATGGGAATTAGCTTAAAGCACAAATGCGGGGAAGATAACAGGGCAAAGTCTCCACTCGTGATTGATTAGGTTGGAGGGTCGACCTGCCAATTTAAGTGTAGCTTGGAGATAGTAGCTAGCTAACCTTTTAAACCGCCGTCTAGGGTCGGATAAGGAAAGCCGAGGTTCTGATATGCCCTTAGATAGTGCAAGTCTGTATAACACGATGTATATAGCGAGTGCGACTAATTGACACTGCCATCCCCATCACTTCATGATAAACAAAATCAACCAAATTATAACAATGTCATTCCAAAGCCCTGCCACCACATGCACGACAGAAGTTCCCACGCTCGGACAGCTGGAGGGATTTCAGTTCGCGAATGGAGTGCAACAATATTGTGGAATTCCATACGCCGACCTGCCCAAACGGTGGACAAGATCAGTTCTCAAGACCACCTGGGAAAATTCTAGGCACGATGGAACAAAATTGGGGTAAACCACTTTACATCTCATGTTTGCCGCAGATCAACTAACACGCATGCAGCAACGACTGTCCTCGGCCCTACTCCGAAGGGGACGACAGCGACGACCTTGTTCCTGTGCCACCAGCTGCTCACTTTCCGGTTCTTCCTAAGACAGATGAGTTAACTGGGCTCGTGATGAACATTGTTATTCCCTTCGCGCCAACCTCCAAGAAGCGAAGTCTTCCCGTCATGGTATATGTCCACGGTGGCTCCTTACTCTACGGGGGCGCAAATCTTCCCATCTTTGACGCTGTAAATCTCGTTTCACAAAGTATTGAAATGGAGAAGCCGTTTATATGTGTAAACTTCAATTACCGCGTCGGACTAGGAGGCTTTCTCGCCAGCGACGCCATACGCCGTGATTTGCGAGACGACGGCTTTCAAGGCTGCGGCAACTTTGGCTTCACTGACCAGCAAGTCGCATTCGACTGGGTACAACGATATATCGCGGCTCTCGGTGGAGACCCCGATAATGTCACTGCTGTAGGGGAATCTGCTGGTGGGATCTCAATTAGTAACCAGCTTGCAGCTGCTCATCCACCGAGATTCCGGCGCGCCGTCTGTATGTCTGGACTTTCTGTCTCCATTCCTCCTTGGACTATGGAGCAACATGAAACTCTATTCCAGGCTGTTTGTCGGTATCTCAAGATAGACGCGTCACAACCTGATGTATTGGATCGGCTCCGGCAGATTCCACAGCAAGACATGGCGAATGCGACCCCGGTCATCCAGGGCGTCCTTTCGGGAACGGGCAACCCTTGTTTCGATGGATGGTTTTATCAGACTGACCCCTGTGAGATACAGACAGCACCAAAATGGCTTGAAGCATTGATGGTGGGAGATACGTACCACGAAGGGGTCATTTTCCACTTGAACCTTCTCGACGACGATTTTGCTTCCATTCGCCGAACATTTTTAAAGCATATCAATGATGACGACGAGACGGACCAGATCCTGAGAGAATACGACATACACCCGGCACTTCCACATGACATGCTCCTCGAGCGCGTCGAACACATGTGCGGAGACGCGGTTTTCAAGATTCCCAACTACGCCACTGCGCTGGCAAACTCGGCGCTTCACGACAGGGGTTCTCTATTCCTGTACCATTTCGACCAGCGCTCTCGCCTTAAAAATCCACTAGAGGGAACGGCGTACCATGCCCATGAGCTTTTGTATCTTTTCAGAAATCTCGAGACAGAGATGGATGACGGGGAAAGAGAAATGGCGCGAGGTTTTGCTGCTGCTTGGATCAGATTCTGCAATGGGGAGGCACCATGGTCGGCATCCAAAGCGGAGTGGAAGGTTTGGGGACCAGATAGTGTTCAGTCTGTTAAAAGCGAGGAGGAGGATGAAAACGCCCGATCATATAAACGAATGAAGCGGATTCTGGGAATGGGTAACGGGCAGACTTGGAAACGATGGCTAACTGGAGTGGATGTGCTGGTGAACAAGAGGATGAACATGGGAAAGGCGGCATAGATCTTTAAATGGGATAGCTTTTGACTATTGCGATTTCAGATGCTTAGTGAGATATGTGTGATCTCGCCTTGTCAAAAATTCCAACTCGCTTATCAATGGCATTTCTAATTACATTTCACCTATTGTACTACAAGTGGGAGCGTTCTTGCACATGACGCATTAAAACAGCCTTCTTGACCCTATCTTCCGTCACCAGCATCTGCTCTGGAAACCACGAAAGATCCGTAGACTTAGACTCGAGCAACTCGTTATCATGGATCAGCAACATTGTCGCCAATGCTTTGCCGCACAGCCAGGCCAGCACCATTCCCTCCCCTGAGAAAGCAGCGGATACCCATTCAGCACCCTGTCCTTCTCTATGAGGCTCCCGCTCTGTTGTCGAACCAGGAAGCCGTCCGACCCAGGGAAGTCCATCTGCACTAAATCCCATATTCCCTGTCCACATCTGCTCCACACTCTGTTGGGCAACACTGCCCCAATTGTTACGGCCAAACACCGCACTCAGCGCACCCGACAGATGAATATCAGCATACAGACTAATTTCCGAGTCCGTTGCGATGCCCATATCAGTGATTCCACCTCCCTCTCCCTGAGCAAAACCTCCACCGAACATCATCATCTGCCCAGCCTCTGATTGTGGCAACTGGGTGAGATAGTCGAAGCCACGATCATAGTTTAGGATCCATGAGTGCTCCTCGCCCTGACACCGGAATTTCTGACCGGGGTGTTGCGCCGACATCTGCCCGCGTATAGGGTAAATGCGGCCTCTCAAACCAGGCACGAGGTGGCCAACATGAGCATTTGTACAGTGGATGACATGACGAGCGCGAATAACACCTCTAGATGTAGAAACCAGGTATCGCAGATGCGAATCGCCTCCTCCATCCACCTCCTCAATACCAGTCACAGGCGTGTTCGTCTCAATCAGCAGATCCCGCGAAAACTCCTTCTTCAGCTGGTCCAACACACCAGTGACAAACCTATAAGGCCAAATAGCCCCTCCCGGACCAGCAACAATCCCCAACGCACGAGAAAGACAAAACTCCTCTGGGATCTCCCCCCTTTCATACACCCTCCATTCCTTAGTCTCTTCTGGCAATCCCACCTTCAACCGGCCTACCCGCTCTCGAGCATCTTCCCATCCATCCTCATCAAAATAGACACTTAGGAACTGCACCCTTCTCGCCTGACACTCTTTAGTAAGACCATACTCCTCCGCGGTTTCAAGCATTTCGCGTAAATGTGCCAAGCGAAATCGCATGATTTTCTTCGCGGCGTCGGGGCCGTGCTTATCCTCCAGGTCGGCAAATTCCTCCGCCGTCTCGAGAATGTGTCCGCCATTTCGGCCTGTAGCGCCGCTGCAGATATCGCGTGCTTCGAGAATGACCACAGCTGGCCTTTGACTATCGCTCTGGCTCTTCTCCGCTTCTCGGGATTTGAGAAGGGTCCTTGCGATCGAAGTGCCTGTCACTCCAGATCCAATGATCACGACGTCCGCTTCCGATGGTAGAGTCGCGGACTGGGCTTTTGCCAGGTCAGGGTGCGGAGAGCGCAACCAAAAGGAGGATGTAGGAGTTGTTGATGGAAGACCGGGGTCGGCAAATGCTCTGTCAAGGGCTTTCTGGCGGTCTTTGGCTGGGATTGCCGGGTTGGAGAGAAGAGCTTGGACGAAGGCCATGATGAACTGTAATGATGGGGTGCTGTACTTAGTCTGGATTTGGCGGCGACGGAATGATCTTGCTCCTCTTCAACGAACGCGGGGCAGCTACGGTAAATCGTATCGATCTTAGTAAGGCAGGATAGGATTAATAGTATCCGAATATCGGAATCCGCGGAGAGCGAAGACTCCGTTGATAGCGCAAGGAGTTTGTGATAGTCGCATGGACCTGGTGGTTACGGTTAGGGAAAAAGGTTTGATCCGGCAGGTTCAACCGAAAGGCTATCTCTGCCTTTGATTATCATTTTTGAATATCTTGTAGCCTGTTAACTCTCTTATCGGGGGTCGACCTACCAATTAGGGTAATAAGCTATCCAACCCCGCTATGAGGAGTCCAAGCGGGGTCAACTCGACAATAATGATATGTATTTAGCATGCTAGTAGAACTGGGTTATAAGTATTCTGGGCGACATAATGGTATTCTGACATTGACGGGGATCGTATAGATATTCCTATCGTACACGACAACCTTGACAGATTTAATTTACTCTCATCACACTATCACAATGACTGCGAAATCCGCCGACTCCCCGGGGAATACCTACTACCCGAAGAGTCCTCCGATGCGCCGCCCAGGCCTTACTTTTTTGTATCGACTTGAATGTACCATCGCCGCAGAAGAAATCAACGTCGGGGCACCGCACGGCGCAAGTATCATCCGAAGCATTGCAAATATTACCGGAGGTACATTCAAGGGACCAGAACTCGAGGGCACAATCCTCCCGTTGGGAGGAGCAGACTGGGCAACAGTCATTGAGGGGACACACGTGAATCTCCTCACCATTGCTATCTTTGCTGAAGAAACAACTAACAAAATCAGTCTATGACCCTGGACGCCCGATACACTATCAAAACCATAGACGATCACCACCTCTTCGTGCAGGCGCATGGGCTCTACCGTCCTGGACCGGGAACAGAATACGCGAAGCAGGTCGCAGCTGATCCGGAGATGAGGCCCCCACCAACCGTCACACAGGATGACGTTGAATTCTTCTCCCATTTGCGAATTGAAGCGGGCGGAGGTAAATATAACTGGTTGAATGGGCTCGTCTGTGTGGGAGTGATGAGTTGCGAGAACGATAGGATTATTATTGATGCGTATTATTTGACGAACTTTGCGGGCGCTAGGCCCGAGGATGTTGTTGCTAAAAAGTCATCTCTTTAATGCGTTGAATGATTGCTTGGTGTGGTGTTATTTGAGTAACTCGTGTTCTACAAGACGATAGTATGTTTCCACTTGCTTCTTCAGTTCTGGTCAGTATTATTAGCGGCACATGTCCCGAGGTTGATACTCCCGTCCTCACAATGTTAACCGATATGAAAAGCCGGGTACGTCTGTATACGTCAATGCGTCAATCTAGCCTCTTCAGGAAGGTCGACGCACTTATCCTGAGCTACCTGCACAACGGGGTATTTCATTAGTGATCATGCTAACGACTCGCAAAGCGGAGCAACGAGTATCTACAATGAGGGGTTACAGATAACCATCCCCGCACTATATAACCACAAACTGCATCAATTACAGCAATCCACACACATCAATCACAAAATGACCCAAACAACTTCTACAACAGACGACTGGCGCACTCTTGTGGCCAAAAAGCGCAAACAACTAGACGCACAAATCCCTTCTGAATGGCGTTTGACCGAGAACTTTCTGGCGGCGATTCCCAGCAATGGCCACCTCATCGAAGCCAATGTCGTCCGTGGCAGTGGTCTTCTTTCTGACAAAGAGCTCAGCATGACAGAGAATTACTCTGCAACTGCGCTCTTAGCGGAGCTGTCAATGGGAAATTTAACCTCCGTTGAAGTGACAACTGCGTTCTGCAAGAGAGCTGCAATTGCCCAGCAGCTTGTATGTGACTGTACCTTGAATGTCTCAATTATGTTGTCATAGCCTCACTAATATGGCTCAAGACATCATGCCTGACAGAGCATTTCTTCCAACGGGCTATTGAGCGTGCTCATTTCCTGGACGAATACCTTGAGCGGGAAAAGAAACCATTCGGGCCGTTGCACGGCCTTCCGATCAGTATCAAAGATAGCTTCTGTATTGAGGGAGTTCAGAGCACCGTTGGATATGTCAAGTTCCTTGAAAACAGCCCGGCTTCACACAATTCAGCTATCGTTGAAATGCTACTGAATCTGGGTGCTGTACTCTACGTCAAGACCAATATTCCACAGACGATGATGGTCAGTTTGGCACTACTTCTATGTCCTGCTTCTGAAATAATGCTAAACAGAATTTAGACAGGAGACTCGGAAAACAACATTTTCGGTCGAACCCTGAACCCCCATAACACTAATCTAACTGCCGGCGGTTCAAGCGGAGGCGAGGGAGCTCTAGTAGCATTCCGCGGCTCAATCCTAGGAATCGGTACAGACATTGCAGGATCAATCCGCATCCCCTCCCTTTGCTGCGGTGTGTATGGCTTCAAACCTAGCATTGATCGCATCCCTTGGGGCGGCCAAGTAGCCGATCTGGCCATGGAGGGGATTCCCGGTCTCAAACCCTCCGCTGGACCACTTGCTCATAATTTGAATGATATCGAGCTATTCATGTCAACCATTATAAACGCCGAGCCCTGGAGACACGATAGTACCGCAAGCGCAGCACCCTGGGCATACCACAAAACCTCAATTGAGGAACCCAGTCAACTTACCATCGGTATCCTCCCCGAGAGCAAGGAATTCCCACTCCATCCACCCGTCAAAAGAGCACTGCAGACCGCCATATCCGCCCTGAAAACCAAGGGCCATCGTATCATCCACCTTTCAGAAACCCCCGCCACTGATCTTGCGTACGCGAATCGCCTCGCCTTCCAATATTTCATTTACGGTCCACATGTCGACCACATCGCAGCTAGCGGTGAACCGCCCGTGGCATCAGTAGCGAAGATGTCCTCACCCATGTTCACGGGTCCATTCCCAGCGGACATGAATTTGCCGCCATTCGAGAAAATAGACGCATTACACAAGGCGCGCAAGGCATATTCTGAGGCTTGGAGGAAAACGTGGGTTGAGAACGACCTGGATGTTCTTCTTTCGCCCGGGGCCCAGAATACGGCTGTTCCGCATGATACTTTTGGATGGCCGCCGTATACAGTGGTTTGGAATTTGCTTGATGTAAGTGTACCCGTATACTTTTGAGAAAAGTGAACTGTAAGGGGAAACGAAGGGTGGCTAATGATGCTGCAGTACCCTGCTTGCATTATTCCGTATGGTAAGGCTTCGAAGGAGCTTGATCCTGAGCCGATGGCTATTACTGATGGGGTTCAGCCTAGTTGTGAGTTACGCCCCTACAGGGAAGAAAGCTTCAATTCGAGGATAGATTGGGCTAATTGTGGATGTCTAGATGATCCGGATGCTGTTGATGGCGCTCCAGGCGCAATCCAGGTTATTGCACCGCGCTTCCAGGATGAGATGTGCCTCGCGGCTGCGAGAGTTATCGATCAGGATATTCGATGATGTAGCTAGAAATTCTTTCGTATTATGTTCATTTTATCCTTTACCCCTATTATCACATCCTAGAACCTCCTTTAGGCTATCTTACTATCTATGAGCAAGTACAGCTACAGTGCACTGCCATTCAACCGCTTCGCTGTGAACCAATTCCGGGTGAAGACAAACTCATACACCCAAGCCGATGTGGTTAGTAGAGCCCAACCAACATATACAACATTCTTCAACAGCATTTTTTATAAAGCATTTTGCAATGTCATTGTTGAGGGTGCTTTCATAATATCTGCAGGAGATTTATGGCCATTCCGGCCTCAATTGTAATTCTATGTAAACAAATACAAAGTTATCATACTTGAAAGCACCAACTCTAGAGCATGTACCTAAATGTAGGTGACTTGTCTCCCATCTCACCAAGTTCCTGTGCCGAGTATTCCGGCCGAAGCTCCACCAATTTATCCACACGCTGTCGGTTGATCCGCACATATGCAAACCTCGTGATAACGATAGCCACCACGCCCATAATTCCAAAGGCAAGTTCCAGCGCATGGCCCATGATGTATTGCGGGGAGTCGCGTGTGCGATAAAAGTGGGAGGCCATTGCTAATAACTATTAGCACGTTCTCTTCATCAATGGGAATAAAGTAAATACCTCCTGCAAAGTTTCCAAGGCCAATGTGGATTGCCATTCCTGCTGCTCGTTTATGCTCCGCGGCGAGATTGCTGCTTAGCCAGGTTATGAGAGCAGGAATAGCAGGATATATTCCTTTTTCGTGTTAAATACAGATGACAATAAGAGTAATATCGCAGAGGACATACCTAGTATTGCAAGGAACACACCAAAATATACAAGTCCAGGAACCCATCTTTGCGATCCTGCCAGACAGACGAAAAATCCGGCGACAATGCAACCGATGTGGAAAAGAAGAAGTGGTGAGCGCTCACCATTGCGGTCAGCAAACCATGCTGCTAATATCGCGGCCACGGAAGCTGTAATGTATGGGGGTACCTAATCAGTCAGCCGTGGCACCAAGTGTGGTTGTTGATGTCCAGAGTCATTACTGTAAGAAGCTGCGCAGTAGAGGACGTATATCCCAAATCACGGATAATGGTAGGTAGGAAAAACGAGATCCCATATAGAGGACAGACGGCGGAGAAGTATACTATAAACGGTCAACAGAGGCCTCAAAAGACCTGGCGGATACGCATACCAAGAATGGCCATATAGACCTGCCAATCCTTGGCCGCATCCCACACATATTTCCACTTGAAGTCACCAGCCTCCGGGACCACATTGCCATTATTAGAGAATTGCAGACTCAGGCGGCGCAGAATCCAAGCTCGTTCGTCTCGGGTCAGGAAGGATGCCGTATCAGGATAGTCGTAGAGCAAGAAGTATGACATCACAGCCACAACAACTGTCGCGAGCCCTTCGATAATGAAAATCCAGCGCCAGCCGGAGTACCCGCCAACGCCGTTCATTTTCTGACTCGTTAGAATTGCACAGAATATAGGGATCCATAACTTACACCGATAGCAAATGCAAGTAGTCCCGAAAAGGCACCGGCAATACTCGCTGCGCTGAAGCATAAGGCTTGGCGGAACTGAGCTTCATGACGAGAGTACCACATCGTGATATAATAGGCCACCCCTGGGTAAATACCCGCCTCTTCATGGTGTTAGGATCGAACATTTCTTGTGGTTTGTGAAGATCATACCTGTGGCACCGAGAAATATCCTCGCGATAAGGAGACCGTTGTAGTTGGTCACGATACCCATCAGAGTCTACGGACAATTAGAGTCGTACTAGCTCGGCGAACGGGAACGAACCATCACCGTCCCCCACGCCACCATCAGTGATGGTATCCATATTGAGGGCCTGACTTTCTGCAAGATAAGGTTCGATGGTAGCTCAAAAACGGTGTATGTGAAGAAAAAGACCGTCACTAAACAATCAGAAATCCATCCATCAACAGTATGGCCGGCGCTACGTACGTGCCCAGTTGTACTGTGTCCCTCCTAGATGCAGATCTTCCTCCATGCCTTCAATTCTGGCGTTTCCGATATTACCCCGATCGAGGAATGAGAATAGGTATAGGAGGGTTAGCATCGGCATGAGACGGAGGTCCATCTTGCGTAGGAGCTTTCTCTCGTCGATGTGACCGAGATTACTTTCGACATGATGTGAATCGCGGCATACCGGTTGAATTCCATTGCGTCGCTTGGACGGTTTCTCGGTCCTCATGTCGAGGTCGAACAACTGCCGTACTTTCCTTGTGAAGCCACGGAGGTTCCTTGGTGGCCTTGAGCCGTTGAAGGTCCCATGGGACAGCCCATGAGTTTTGATTGATGCAGGGCAATTAGTGTGGCTGAGAAACTATGTAAGGGGCTAGGGAATGTGGACAAGAAAATGATTGTCCCATTTGTTCCTCACAGAAAGCTTCCAGCAATAGGTTAATTATTCAACGAAGATCATTTTCATGTTGGGTATTCCATGTGCATGGGTCCGTTCCCGCCATCCCGAATGTTTAATGCAGATCATATGCCCAAGGCAAAGGCAGAAATCTGCATGGGTGAGTATAGTCATCGTTTAGAAGTGAAACAAGTTACGTCTTCTTTGGTATCCCAGAAGGCAAATAGAGTGTTGTGATCTGCGAGTAATGTTTGCTGATCGGCCGATCTTCACAGAGCGGTACTTGTGTGCATATTTGCAATGAAAAGGCCCTTTCCTGTTCATCGCCCAAAATCTAGGCTCTCACGTACTTCAGTTCCAGCGAGACTTCATCCGTTCAACATTAATGATTGCTCATGATGCGATGGGCAGTACTCAATTATTAGTGGACATCTAGTGATTGTAGAGACTGATCTGCGTTGATTGGCATTGCCTAGTATGGGCAGGGATGGATGACATATGAGATCTACCAGTCCCGATCAGTAGCGTGAGACAATGATCGTCCTTGCATCGAACCTTGCATATACTGGTCGGGAGTGTCAAATAAGACCTTTAGGGGCTGGGTGGCTGGCTACGGTCATTTCACCCTTGACGTGTGTACGTAAAAATGAGCACATCGTAGTCTCAAGCGTTGTAATTGCTTTGCTCATTCAAAGATAGTTGTTGGAGTTGGAATACCGGGGACACCCATCCTGCAAGTCTTCAGTGAAGCAGATGATGGAATCTTCAATCATAACAGACAGCTAAGGACAAGCATCGGTGGCATCATGATGGATCCATCGATGAATGTCAGAATATGCTTGGTCGTGGCCCGTCACTCACAATCATGCATTATTGCAGTAGATGCCATGATATATATATACCCCGATTGAGGGCGTAAGATCCATTTAGTTACGCAACGTACTTACTACTCTTACTGTCCCATCCGTTATCATGTTGGCGGCAACATAAGAGTACACTCATGGTGTCTGGATGAGCAAGGGAGAAGAACGGGCGACATTGGACTACTACAGTTGACAATTGACCTAGAGGCCGTTTTTGTGTCGTCCCATCATCTTCCAATCAAGCGCATTAAGGGCCGTGCCCCATATCATTGACCGCCAGTTCGCGATGGATGGCGATAAGATAGCAAGCCCCACCGCGGACCGAATCCCTGGGATTTCGATTTTGTTCGAGCCCAACCCCTCCGCTTTGTCGGTTTGCCACATCCCACAACCAATTGAATTTCCTACCAGAAACCATGACGAGTTGCTAGAGCCCGCTTTATTCAAGCTTCTATCCACCAGAGGCCATGTCTGCGCGGAAGGTCCCTCCGCCCAGCCAACCCGCCAGTCTTGGCCCACCAGAGGCTGCAATCGCCGGGCGAGCCGACGGGAAGGTTCTGATTCCCCGGGATCGATCGAGGATCGTACCGGCTAGCACACAGATACGTACTCCTCGTGCTTGCGATCCTTGTCGGCAGCGCAAGGCCAAATGCAATGGGGGGAAACCGACATGTACCCAGTGCGAGAGGTTCGGGATCGAATGCAGGTACTCAGAGCAGAAGCGGGCCCAAGAGAAAAGAGAGCTTGACATGTTGCGGGCAGCTATCAAGCGGCACGAGCGGATGCTGCAACTTATGTCGCACCGCCCGTCCGGCGCTGCACTTTCCACCCGTGGGGAGGGTCCATATGTGAGCTTCATTACCATACCACTGATCTCTGTCACTGACGGCCAGCTACTAATCAAGTCATCTAGGCTGTGGCTATACCACAGACAGAGGCGCTAGCTACCCAGCAAACGCTGCCTGGTCAACTGGACCGCACGATAGAGCTTCTCCAGACCCAGCTACGTGAGCTGCATTATGTGTATCAGAATGTTCACGATTGTGACCCCACAGTCCTTCCTGCTGTGGTGGACACAATCCGTAGGAGTTCCTCGGTGCATGAGGCAGCCAGTCTGCTGAGTCGGCAGATGTCGTCACAATTCCCGGGTATAACTCTGGAGAGGATGCAGAGGTCGTGGCTGACACGGCTATCGGGAAAGCCGGAGCTGGTGAACCGAAACCCCCCCTATAGCGTGAATGCTGCAGAACGTTGGACGTCAATTGTTGATGACGCGGCCACTTCGCATCTCTTCTCTTTATTCTTCGTCTGGGATAACCCAATTTGGCATATCGTTGATCCAGTGTCGTTCCTGGATGATTTCCAGCATGGAGGGACACACTTCTGCTCGTCACTCTTGGTCCATACCATTCTTTTCTATGCGTGTGTACGTATCCCACTCGCTTTCTGACCGCGCTGACGGACTAGCACCTTTCATACGACTTTGGAAAGCCGTGGGACCGGCGCATGGAAATGTCTACCGCCAAACGGCTTCTGCGGGAGGTGGAACGCCTGTGGCATTGTGATAAGATGAAAATCACAATACCCACCATGCAGTCAGCCCTTCTCTTAGGGTTGTTCTTCTGCGCTACAGAGAAAGACAAGATCGGAGTAGAGTATATTCAATATGGCGCACGAATGGGATTGCAGCTGGGCCTGCACAAGTCGTCGTTTGGGACAGTCCAAACCGATCTAGCAGAGGCACCTCGCATTAGACGAGCTCATAAGCTCATAGCTAGTGCAGTCTATGAGGTGCAGACGTAAGTTACTAATGAGAATCGTATGCAACGCAAGCACTAATTCAATAGTCTTTCTGTGCAATTGGCAAGGATACCGTCAGTATGGCCGGGACCATCGGAGCTTGCCTTTGCTGAAGAAGAAGTAGCGGCGGCGGATGTCAATCAGCAGTGGTCACCGTACCCATTTACCCACCCTATTCACAAGCCTTTCTTTTATACGGCGTTATGGTGCAGAAGAAACCTATTGATCATTGTTAATGATGTGGCGGATTTGCAGCGGCGTCTCGGTGGACAGGTTGACCTCTCTGGATGGCAGCATGGTGCTGTATTGTATCAGAGACTTCTAAGCCTCGAAAGGAATATTCCTACCGTCCTAGGGGTACAACGCAACAGGACCCCCCACAACCTATGTTTTCAGTGAGTGATCCAAAGGTAGTCATGGCTCTGTGCTAACAAAAAAAAAAGCATGTATTACCACATGACAGTAGTCAACCTCTGCGGGCTTTTTATATCCCGTAATAGCACTGGACCGACGGAGGCGCTAATACAATCCACCAAATTCAATCCTCAAAGGATACTGGGCGACGCGATGGACTCGATCGCCACTTTGATATTGCTCTATCGGGTATGCCATGGTTGGAAGTCCACCCCGGTGGTGATGGCTCACTACTTTATGGTGGCCGGTGTACACGCGGCCTCGCACCTGGAGTCGTCAAAGTGGCGCGAAGTGTTGATCAGCTGTGTCTCTGGTCTCTGGCATATGGGCCTGGTTTGGAGGGTCTGTCGACCGTTTCTGCGGACGATTCAGCTAGTACTCCAAAGCAAGAACGAGACCTTGATTCCCACCGAAACAATGGCAATATTGCGTGAGTTCAACGAGAAGGTGTGGAATCGGAACGAGGTAGACGCACTGGCAGCCAACTATGTGGTGCAACACCATCCGAGTCAACCACTCGCGCTGGACCAAGACAGTAACTTTCAAGGCAAAGGTCTCGAAAGCTTGATACGAGATTTCGAGAAACTAAGCACGGATGGTTAGGACCAGGAACAATGAAGAGAGTGAGAGGAGGGAAAGAGGAGGAAAAGTACCGGTCTGTATACGGATGACTGTAAAATAATGTTTGTTTATGTTTGATGATACCATGCAGCACACGGAGCGGGTCACGAGCTATGAGAATATTCGACTCAGGCAGCAATCTACCATTTATTTTCCACTTTTACAACATTTTTTGTTATCGTGCAATTTCGGTCTACAAAGCTCTATTTGAGTCCAGCTCTTTCACGTACAACACAGCCGTCCCATATATACAAGTAGTTCTATTAGATACATCCTCCACCATAACCACCAAACAGCCGTCACTACGAGACTTCGATCAGTTCATCCCCTACCCTCCGCGTCCACTCCATCCAGCTCCCATCATACACCCTTCTAGATCCCTTCGCCCCAACCAACCTCAGAGCCAGATCTAGTGATGCAGCCGTGACCCCCGAATTGCACGTCAGAATGTACAGCATCCCCTCATCTTCTTCCGCCAACGCGCCCGCATCCATCAGAACACTCCTCAGTTTTTCGGTAGCCAGTATGACTGCATCCCCATCCTCCAATAGCCTCGCCAATGGCACATTGACCGCTCCAGGGATGTGTCCGGACCTCAAACTTGGATCCATTTCTGGCTGCACACCTTGAAACCGACCCGGTATTCTGGCATCGACAATCCTCCCCTTTTCCTGATCCTTCCCGAGAACGGAATTCTTCACGTCCTCGAAAGATATCACCCTTCCGGTATCAATATCCCCCTCTTCCACAACATACTCATCACCTTGCTCTCTTCCAGTCCCGACCACTGGAACCTCTATCCCCTCAGATCCTGAACCTACGGGCAGCCCCATCCTCACATACCGCCTCAGGTTATTCAAGATATGCACATCCTTATGTCCAAAAAGCTCACACATGAACGCTAGCCGCGGGGCATGGTATGTGCCTATCTCGTCTGCATCGTAGATAACTAAAATATCATCCTTGCGAATACCGAGGGCAGTCATTCCAGCGGCGAAGAGGGAAGGTGAGGGAAGCATAGAGGGGTAGGGAGAGGCAGTGTCGCGAATTTGGTCGAGATTGAAGAACCTAATTGGTAATAAATCTATTAGTATGGGGTGGTGGGGTGTATGGGGAGCGGGGACACGGAGTACTTTGAGCCTGGAAGGTGGAAGGATTCAAAGGACGAGTGGAGCGTGGGACGGTAGGCTGCTAAGGGGATGATTCGCCTAGATCCGGTGGCGTTGTATGTTGTGGCATTGTGATGGTATTCGGCTGGAGTTATGAGAGGAGAGGAGAAGGGGTTCATAGTATACGGTTGGGGAGTGTAGAAGGTGAGGAATGAGGGGAGACATGAGGGGGATTGCCGTTATCGGGATATCAACTTAGGCATTGGTTATGCAGTTATGCACATTTGTCAGCTATACACTCCAGTACCTAATCTGCTCATCCCGGTCGGGATAGTCAAGGCAGAATGGAAAGAGCACGAGCTATGACCTGATAAGGCAGTACTGCAGGATATGATAGATTAATTCACCTCATAAATAGTAAATAGCAAATGTCAGTTACGGTTAGAAAGAGTAGTAATATCATCAAAATAGGATACTCGGTAGGTGGTCATGCTAATAGCATCATGATACAAAGTTTCCCATGTTTTCCGACGGCAACTATCATGATATATATTTCCAAACTGGAGGACGGACAATTTGACTGTACGGCTGCTATCACTTAGACTTCTACATATCTAAGTTATGATCAGCAGGCAAGTGTATGAAAGAATAAAAAGAAAGGAATGATATGTGTAAATAGACCTGTATCTGTTTTGAAGAGAGTACATACAATGAGGAGTAAAAAAGGAAAGAAAAAAGAAAGGTCGTGCCCGGGATCGAACCGGGGTTGCCGGAAATCTGGTATGATTCAAAATCCGGAGTGATAACCCCTACACTACACAACCAGGTGCTTGTGAAAGTTGGAATTGCTGATGGTATATAAGATGCCTTTGGTTAGCGAAGAGAATGTAACTGCCCTGGAAGTTCATCAAAACAGTTATCCACACCAGCTGTGATGAACCAACGATATCTACCACGTCGAAAAGGTTATCTACACATCATGCTTATAATTAAGGGAATCTTTCGTTTTGTCAGGACAGAATTAAGATATTCCCAGCCAACACTTCGGAATAGCCCATTTCTAGAGGGCGCTCTAGACCGACAATCGGAAATTAATTCAATAGGACTAATAAAGTTCTGGTGGTTATGGCCGTGATCACATACAGGCTCGGTGTTGAGGGATAATGGATGCATTTGGTCGTGTTTGAAAAACACTCCGATGACGGCATTCCTTCGAGCGGCAATCCTTGACTGTTTGGGATAGGCAGTCAGCGCCGTCGATCCGCGCAATATTGGGGCCAGATGGTGTTGACCTCCTATATGATGGAATCCAGCTTTATCGAGTTGCTTGGCCATGCAGAAGGATCTAATACCCATCTGCATGTCCTGTTCAAACCCGTTTTTCTTGAAAGCAAGTGCATGTCAAGTGTTTGTTTACCTGGGCAAGATATCCTGAAGGCTGCTATGCCCTGGTCCCTGGAGTCTCCACATCCAGCCGCACTCCACTCACGCCAGCAAATGGCCCTGAAACCACCCAGTCAATTGCTTCAATGACGTACCAGGACTAAGCAGCTCCCATTCTAACTACCAAGACCGTCAGCTCTGAACCACGGCAAACTGCATCATACGGCGTTTGGCCTGCATAGAAGCCAAGAACCGCGCCTCGAAGCTAGTGATGTAATACTGCACGTACGGGATTTGGATGATCATTAAACCCACTTCGCAGCCCCAGGCTCCGATCCGAGTCAACACGGCCGAATATATATTGCCATGCTTTCCGTCCTAGTCACGGTGGTCGCATCACTCCAACACCTGCCACTAACATCCAGGCCCAATTGATACTTGCAGCCCGGGGGCTTCGTCGCGTCCATTCATTATGAGATTCCTTACAGGTCTCCTCGTTGCCACTCTTTCCACCACAACGGCATCCTACCAGTTCAATCCTCTCCACCATCTTGCCGGTATCGCTCCCTACTTCAGCTCTCATGATCCCCCGATCAATCCAGCTCCCCCCGCTGGCTGCAATGTCACACGCGCGGCCTATCTCGTCCGCCATGCTGCCATCTACGCCAACGACTTCGACTACGAGACTTACATCGAGCCGTTCGTTGAGAAGCTGCGCAACACAACGCAAAGCTGGGCCAACACCGACTCGCTCTCCTTCCTCGTCAATTGGACCGCGCCGATCACCGAGGACCACCTCGAAAAGCTGACTCGCGTCGGACTCCAAGAGGCAACAACCCTAGGCATTAAGTTCCGCCAGCGATACCCTGACTTGCACACTGACAAAGTCTGGGCCGCAACTGCTGAGCGGACGACCAAATCTGCCCAGGGCTTCATAACCGGCTACACCAACAACAAAACGCACGTCGACCTTGTCAGCGTTGCACAGAGCGACACGACCGGCGCGGACTCCCTGACACCTTATAAATCCTGTCCAGCATACAGTTCAAGCTATGGCAGCAGTTACGAAGATGTAAGTCTATACCTGCCCCACCCCCACTCCACCCAGTGACTTTAACTAACAGTGTCCTAGGAATTTATCGAAAATTACACAGGCCCCATTATCAAGCGGCTCAATGCCCTGGCCCCAAAATTTAACTTCACTTCTTCCGATGTTACCGCTATGTTTGAGCTCTGCGGCTACGAGACTGTAATCCGAGGCTCCTCGCCATTCTGCTCCTCCTCGCTCTTTACCAACATCGAATGGCTCTCCTTCGAGTATGCCAACGACATCATGTACTTCCACAACACGGGCTACGGCCGTCCAGTGTCGCCAGTGATTGGCTTCCCCTGGGTCAATGCCAGCTACAATCTCCTCTCCGCAGCTACCAGCGAGCAAGACATCTACGTCTCCTTTACACATCGCGAAGTACCGCCAACCATTGTCACAGCGCTGGGCTTGTTCAATAACAGTGCTTATTCAGGCGCGGATAATGTGAATGTTACTATGCCAACGGATGAAGTGAATTATGATCGTGCCTGGAAGAGCAGTAACATCCTGCCATTTCTGGGGAATATTGGGATTGAGCGGATGGAGTGCAGCGGTACTCAGAATGGATTTGATGAGGGTGTGTACTTCCGGGTGTTGGTCAATGAAGCTGTTAAGCCGCTGATCGGGTGTCGGGACGGGCCCGGGGATAGCTGTAGTGCGGACAAGTTTGCCGAATTTATCAGCGAAAAAGGGAAGAGGTTTGGGGACTTTGGCGGTATATGTGGAAACTCTTCTGCTTTGGAGACTTTGGATATCTATAGCTAATTGTGGGGGTGGTACGTACACTGTTCAGTAATGTCTGCGATGCGATAAAAGAATGTTTCTATGGGATACTGATTTTAACTGTATTCTAATATTAAATAAACTTCAACTATAATTCGATTGCAAATGAAATATATACGACAATAAGAGGAGCTGCTATACAAGATGAACTCGGATTAAATATTACATCCACCTCTCCATCTATCTGCCGATCCGCCCCTCTCCCCCTACCCGGGGGCTTCCTCATCCCTCCCGCCCTTGAAAGTATCCTCAAACCCTCACCTCCTACTCAACTGTAACAGACTTAGCCAAATTCCTCGGAAAATCAACATTCAGCCCCTCAGCGACAGCCAGCCAATAAGCCATGAGCTGCAGAGGAATCACGTTCAACAGACCCTGCAACGCATCCACAGTGCGAGGGACCTCAATCCTATCGGTCTTGTCGCTAGGAAACTCGGGGTCACCAGTATTACAGATGACGATGGGCCGACCGTTCCGCGCAACAACCTGGTTGTAGGCATTCAGCGACTTGGAGAAGTTGTCGTCGCGTGTGAGAATCATGACGAGGGGTAGTGCCTCGTCAACAAGAGCTAAAACACCGTGCTTGAGTTCGCCGGACAGGACGGCTTCACAGTGGAGGTAGGAGATTTCTTTAATCTTGAGGGCGCCTGGAAAAGGGATTTGTTAGCGTTCGGGCTATTATTAGAGAAAGGGGCGGGGTGTTAGACTGACCTTCAAGAGCAGTGGCATGCTGATTACCGCGACCGAGGAGTAACAAACTTTTCTGGTCCTTGAATTTCATGCATAGGTTCTTGATCTTCTCATCCAGCTTGAGTACCTCCTTTATCTGCTCAGATGTGTTGGCTAGCCCCTCCATAATATCTATACGGCGCTGGCGCTTGCTTGTGCGGTCTTCACTAAGTGCCAAGGCGAACATGACCATGCAGACGAATTGGGAAGTGTAGGCCTTGGTCGACGCAACGCCGATCTCAGGGCCAGCGTTGATGTGGACACCGCAGTGAGTTAAGAGGGAGATTGAGGATCCGACAACATTGACAATACCAACGGTTAGAGCACCGCGACTAAGACAGTATCGTAGAGCCATGAGGGAGTCGGCTGTTTCACCAGACTGAGAGACAAAAACGCATGTATCATCGCGGAAGACGGGAGCTTGTCTGTCGAGGAAATCAGAAGCTAGTTCAACAGCAATTGGTGTCTCGGTCAATTCTTCGAAGATCCCGCGAACTGCGACGCACGAGTGGTACGAGGTGCCGCAGGCGATGAAGATGATTCTGCGGGAGCGTCTGATGGTCGAGAGGTACTGTCTTAAGCCGCCGAGGGTCACGGTCTTTTTCTCGGCATTGAGACGACCTCGCATCGCGTTGACGATGGATTCTGGTTGTTCGTAGATCTCTTTCTGCATGAAGTAGTCGAAGTTACCTTTCATCATTTCTTGCAATTCGAGCTCGATCGTTTGGATAGCACGGACACTAGACGTCCCAAGGTCTTTCGAGATACGGTGAATGTTGAGCTGGCCGTCGTGGATGTGAGCGATATCATCATCTTCGAGATACAATACCTTCTTAGTGTGCTCAATGACAGCAGCTGGATCGGAAGATAGGAAGAACTCTGCTGGCATGGGTACCCCTTCGTCCGACAGGAATGCCCTCGATTGCGAGTGGTGAAGAAAGCCCTTGTCTGGGGGTGCGAGCGAGTTGCCAAGAGCAGCGCCGCCTGGACTCAGTCCCTGAGACTTGTTCACTGCTAGGCTTTGAGATGCCGTCTCGGCAGTCATGATATCCTCATGAGCACTTTCGACATCAACGAAGTCAACTTTCATTTTGCCCTGGGATCGTATCCCAACAACTAACGGGGAGCCTTTGCGGGCGGCGATAACCTCATGAGGGTAGTGAACGGATTTTATGAGCAGACCGAATGCGCCCTCAAGCTCCTGGATAACAGCCTTGGCGAGCGTGGTGAACTCGATGGTTGGATTTTCATCGTAGATGTATTTAGCCAACTTGGCAATAGCTTCAGTATCGGTCTCAGTTTCGAACTTGAAGCCCTTGCTCGCGAGGAGTCTCCGCAGCTCTTTGTAGTTTGTTGTAATGCCATTGTGAACAACAACAAACTCTGAGGTAGGATCAGACCTAGATAAAGGAATCAATTACGCGGCCTTAGAGTGGGGGCTCCCAAAGCTGATTGCATACCTATGGGGATGACAGTTGGTTCGCGATGGTACTCCGTGAGTCGCCCAACGAGTGTGTGCAATACCAGCGTGAGATTCGAAGGTCTTAGTGGGATCGGGCTTCTCCTCGGTAATAAGCTTCCTCAGGCCTGCGACCTTCCCGACTTCTTTGTAGATGAACACTTCTTTCTTTTTGTCACCGTCGATTGCGAGCCCAGCTGAGTCGTAACCACGATAATCTAGACGCGAAAGCCCTTTACGTTCATGGTTAGTAATGTAGAGTCCAAGAATAGTAGATGTAGTCGTTATACCATTGAGGAGGGTGTCGAGAATCTCCTTGCGGTTCTTCTCTACGAGATAATTCACGTAGCCGAAAATTCCACTGTATTTGTCAGTGGTGATGCAAGACTATCACAATTCGGAGCATGTACACTTACCACATGCTTGTCCCTGCTTGCTGAAAAGGAAAAAGGAGGAATAGGTACCAAAGGAGGATAGAGCAGCTGAAGAAGTATGCAGCTGGAAAAGAGAGACTGAATGGTAATGAAGTGCAAGCAGTGCGATTGGGAGGCAGCGCAGGAAGTGACTTTATAGACTGCCCCTGCTGATGCACCCTCAAGCACAAGATGCTGCTTACCTGCCACTTCGTGTTATAATAGTAGCAATATGCGGCTCTATATGGTGAATATACCAAAGATAGCGTTCGATAAGGTTGGCAGCTGAGCAGTGGGGCGCTTTTAGTGCCTCCGTCGGACTCCGACCTAATTTTAGAACTAGACAATGTGTCCCTGAGAATGTAAGCATGGCCCGTATTTATTTTAGAAGAAGGCTGGGTGGGATATACCTTCTATGCATAGGCTAGCTATTATACACTAGGTCCTAGTTGGCTAAGTTTGAAATATTTTTAGCTGTACTAAAGATACCATTCGGATTGGGGTAGGCTATTGAGCCGTGCTATAAGCCTGAGCTGGCCACTGCAGTAAAGATAAGATTCTTAAGTGAGATGGCAGAGGGAATAACTATTTCCCATGGTTACTATCAATTCAAAAGGCTATCTCGATCCAAAGGTTTGCTGCGTTGTGGCTGTGTTCAGGATTTGACAACCTGGACAAAAAGGCGAGAGATTGCCTGAGTATGGATGGGGTCCTCGTGGCCTCTTGCAGTGCATGTAATACAAATAACAAACTATAGTGCGAAACAGGGGGTATCGGCCATAAACCTTAACTAATGGTGTAGAGTTCTCCGAGCACTATAGCAAGAACCGGAAACCCTCCGCCACTGCCCGGCCAGGCAAGCCATTTTCTTCATTCTCACCAGCCTGCGCGAAAGTAACACCTTCTAATTCGTCGAGCTGCTTATTCAATCTACCCAAATAAATGCGAAGGATGGTGGCAATCACAATTGTCATCGCGAGCAAAGCGATATTGACACTGAAGGCCGCGATATAACGAGGAGAGGCGGAGTCTATTGATCACAACACGGATTAGCATGTTGTATATGACTGGAGATCATGAAAACTTTGGACTTACCGGGGTACAGGTATGGCATGTAGATCTGGCACACATTGCTGAGACAGTTGATGAATGCCAGGGCGGCGGCTCGCTTTGCGGCTGGGCGCGGGAGGACTACGCTTGTCAGTACATCCATAAGGATCCCCTGAGAGAAGGATGGGGTCCTTACTGTTTGAGATGTATCCCAAGGATACGACGTAACCAGCGTAAATGCCACCAAGCATTATACACATTGCCCTAGAGTTTTTGTTAGTCGTTCCAAAATCGGCAAGACCTATTGAGACTTACACATATCGGGCGGCGAAGTTGTTGCCTGCCATAGCTAATATGAATGCTACAATAGCAACGACAGGTGGAAGTGATATATGAAGATATCGCTCGCCTGTTCTATCCGCGTTCCAGGCATGCACCAACACAACAAGCGTAGCGATCAGGTATGGAGGTGTAGTCAGAAGCAAGGTATCAATGTTGTTACGCCCGAGTCCAGCCATCACACTATATACTCTCAATCAATATATCAGGTTCCCGAATGAATAGAAAAGAGCTCATACCTGGGAAAGAATGTTGTTACGCATCCGGCAGAGGTACAGCCGTAGATGACACCGAGCATTAGCCAAGTCTTTATGTCCCTGTTGCACGATGATGAGCATCATGATCAAAGCAAATGGAGAACTGAAGAACTTACGTGACAGCGAGCTTTGCACCCTTGGTCATGCTTTGATGTTCATTATCCACCCAGTCATCTTCGCCAATGTCCTTTTCTAGTCTCCATGCCGCAAGGACTTTCTCATCATCTGTTAGCCACGTAGTGGTTCGGGGTAGATCCGGGACAATGAAAAATGCGATCAAAGCCACGAAGATCTAGGATGATCTGTTACTATTACTTTCAAGGCTCGGAGGAATGGTGTATACCGTTAGCGATCCTTCGATGATGAAAAGCCACCTCCATGCAGCGATACCTCGTGCGCCGTTCAAACCACTCGTGATACCCGCGGCTATCAGACCGGAGAATGCACCCGAGATTAATGAACCCGCATATAGCAAGGCGGTCCGTTTTCCCAACTCTTTCCTGGTATACCAAGCTGATAGAAGATATAGGCAACCGGGCTGAATGGTTAGCGAATATCCGGAAAGTAGTTAGATGTTTCTCACAAAGTATGCAGCCTCGACGAATCCGAGTAAAAACCGAACGACGATCAAGCCAGCAAAATTGTGGGTGGCAGCAGTGCAGCACGAAATAACACCCCACGCTACCATACAGCCAGGTAGATAGATTGAAGGCTTTCCGAGCTTGTTGAGGATCAGGTTCGAAGGAACTGCGCCAATCAGCTGGTCTGACCACAAAGTTAACAGAACAGGAGTACTGACCCTGCATGAGGAGATATCCGACGAACAAGATACTGACACAGACCTGTAGCGTGTCAATCCCTCGAATAGACTGTACTTCTTTTGTATAGTTTGTTGACTCTCATACCTGGTATTGGTCACCTCTGAGGTCCAGGTCCTCTTGCAAGCCAGCCAACTTTGCTGCTGCGATGTTGTTGCGATCCAAGTAATTCAAAATGTACATGATCAACATCATGATAAGAAGCCTCATATCGATCTTCCTGACGAGCTTTACCTCCCGCCGCTGTATCTCTTCCGGCGTCAAATCTAGCAAAGACGTTGGCACTGCAGCAGTGCCTGGGTCCTTGAGTGTGTCCCCCATCTCGGGGAATTCAATGTGCTCGGTCCCGGAAGTCTTGACATTATCCATAGAAGGCAATTGGTAAATAGAACAGCAGGTCTTGAGAAAGATAAACCTGGGATGTGCAGGGCCGAAGCTGTTTGCCAAATGAGAGCAATGGAAGTAGAGAGAATGGTTGAGGGTATGCCAGTTTGCCCTTAAATGCTGGAGGATCCATGGACTTGGCCTGCTTCTGCACGAAGCTACCCCGTGGGGTGGTAAACCACCAACCGGGTTCGAGGATGGGATCCTCTTCGGATATCTCAGGCGGGGTTGACGCCCTTGGCAGCGGGAGCAAATAACCTACTTTAGGCAGAATGGACATATTGCATATCCGATGATTTTCCGGACGCAGCGCCTGAGGACCAGGAAAAGGGATGCTTCTACAACAAGTTTAATTTAGGTTAATGTATGCTGAATTTCCATTATAGACTCAATGTCAGAACTGAAACTACGGGTCAACAAACGATAAAAGGTACGCTGCATAAAAAAAGTGATGCGTTTGTGAGTGCTCTCTAGGACGTGTTACAACTTTTATCAATCCGCTCCTCGTACCCCTACCCTAGCACACTTGTCGCCATTGTCATATATCTAGAACGGTTCTGTGTATACAGTAAGAGAGAAAGACGCTCCCCAACCCCAATCCCACAAGGACCACCATATGTGAAAGGTACGCTAAAAAAAAAAAAAAAAAAATTACTTCTTTTGATTTGCGTCCAAAAATTCCAGCAGACTTTGTGCAACAGCAGATGGTTGCTCTTCGGGAAGAAAGTGACCACAATCATGAATAGCGCCTCCTGAGACATTGGTCGCGAACTTCCGGACCAAATCGACCATACCCGCACCAACAGAGCTCTCTCCGCCCAAAGCCAAGACAGGAATGTCAAGTGGTGTCTTTGCAAATTCCAGGTTCTGCTTCGAACTCGTCTCAAAAGCTCGATAGTACTCGAAGCCCCGACTCATTGCTCCTGGTCGCGAATAGGCTTGGATATAGCGTTCAAAATGATCTTTGTGCATACCATCGGGATGAACCGTCTTCAAATTGAAGAACCAGGTCAAGAGCTCCCGCTCACGGCCGCTCGTCAGGATTTCAGGTAACTCGGGAAGCGCGTTGAAAGAGAATTGCCAGAGACGCAAGTTGGTCTGCTGAGACAATGGGAACTGAAATTGCGGCAAGAAACCCGGCACTGAAGCGTCTAGGATACTGAGCGACTTGATTCTGGATTGAAACTGAGCGGCCCAGGGATAGGCGATCCATCCGCCCACATCATGACCAATTAGGTGATACGGTTGTTCCTTCAAAGCATCGTGAATGGCTTCGGCCATGATCTTGCTGACGTTTGCAGTATCATAGCCATTGGCGGGAGGAAGCGATTCACCCAAGCCAGGGGGATCGAGTGCGAAGAATTGGTAACTTTTGGAAAGGGGCTCGAACATGTCACTCCATGCTTCTGCTGTCTGTGGCCAGCCGGGAATGAGTACCACAGGAGGACCTTGGCCGCCGACGATGGCTCGGACGCCGTGAAGGAGACGGGTGACTTGCCACTTTGCCGTCATGTTGTAGTCGTCCGCTGGTCTGAGTGGGGAGGTAGATTTTCGAACAGCGGGCAATTATCGGCTCATATATGTCACCTGTACACACATATATACTGAACTGTGCTGAAAATCATTTGTTGTTAATGAGTCACCGAGACTATGATGAGTCAAGGCAAGGGGATGGTGCTAAAATCTCATATCTAACGCTACTAACTGTATCCAGTCTAGGCCATAACACAAGTCCGATATAAGAGTTAAAAGGACAGATCTCCCTTATAGTATAATATTGTTTCAGAAAAAAACAGAAATGATCTATTGCTACTTCTAAATGAGTGTTATGAGATAAAACGATGGCTACTGAATTGCATACGATGTTGTTTTCACAGGAATTTAAAGTAGGCAGAATTGCCAGTCTTTAGCGGAGCGGGCCCCACAACTTGGCTGTCAATTACGCCGGCATATAAAGCTTAGCTGGGTAGCCTAATGCCATGCTCGGAAAGATGGGTCGGCATAGAAACAATGCTATTCTCATGAGAGAGCTCTAATGCCCTGGTTCTATCTCCGACCTGCCTCTATTGCCGGCCTCAGTGCCTCCTGCGGAGCCGTAGTCACCCCACCACCGAACGCTTTATTCTTTGCTTGTTATGGGCGTCCTTCCCACAAACTGACTTGCCTGAATATAGAAAGGTCGTGAGTATACTAAGTTACCCTACTTCATGAATAGGGTGGCGTAGACATTGCTAAGCTTGAGTGATCGACCCAAAGCTATAACGGGAGCCAATGGTAATGAAAAGGACGCGTCAACCCAGCCTACGTTGCTTCGCACGCCTAGGTTATACTTGGGTCGCTTTGGGGAACCAAGGTTGATATTGGGAATCTAGGCACCTTTCTACCAGAGTCCTGGATGCTGTATGCATGTTCAACGGTAGGCAGATGTGACAGGTGATGTTTATCTTACCAAGCCTCACCTTGAAAGAATGGAAGCTCTCTTTGCCCCCTTTCTTCTGAATTGTAACAATCGGGAGCGCCAAATATTGTTCAACAGTTTTGCGACAAGGAGTACAGAACCCCGGATTGGATCCAGAGGCCACCAACGGCACTGGATCGATGAATTGAGAGTATTGATGGTCCCGAGAATTCAAAGTTCCTTTCGATGATACCCTCTATGTTGGTTATCAGTTGTGACCAGCGATTGACCGCACATTCTTTTCATGATACGCCATTGCTTAGTACATAGAACTAAACTCATGCTGCATATCTCTGAGTAGGAATTAGACTCTTACTTAATCCCGTGGCCCCAAGTGTGTTATACAAGAAGGTGAAGCAAAACCATATATCAGGACAACTATTGTTGCGGATAATCGGCAAAGAGAAGCCTGGCAGGAGATAATCCGAGGTTTACCCCGCAAACCTTTCTCTGGTGCCGCTTCCTTTGCCGATCAATAGCACCCTGATAGTCGGATATGAAAATGGCCACCCCCTCTCCCGGAAATCAGTGGTCGGATAATCCTTTCGACACTCGTCTCATCAATATTCCAAATGGAGCTGCATAACAGTCCAACGAGCAAACGGCGGCATCCCAAGAAGCGCGTCCGAGTTACGCGGGCCTGCGATGCCTGCAAAAGGTGAGTGATTGCTGGGAGCCTTCGCGCCTAAAGGTTCAGCTAACAAAGTAAACCTAGGAAGAAACTGCGCTGTAGTGGGACATTACCCTGTCACAGTTGCCTGAGAACTGGTAAAGCTTGCGAGTACACAGCCGAGTATAACAGGGGCAAGCCCCCTCAGGTCCGCATCGCTCAGCCATCAGTGCAAGGGGATGGGCAGCAGCAGGAAGCTGCAGCTGAGGGGGGCAGGCCACCTCCTTCACCGTATACCCATATACCGGAGCATTATAACATGCCCGACAGTCAAATAAATAATCCGCCCTCTCGTGCCTCGCCTGAGCATCAAACGGACTTGGAGGGTCACTATGTTGGTCCTTCATCAGGAATATCCTTTCTCCTCCGAGCGCAGCGGAAACTCCACAAATATGTCGCTCTACCAGTTAACACGCCGATATTTACGTTCGGTGACTCCCCACTTCCAGAGGTTGAGTCGACATTCATGATATTACCTCCACGGAACGAAGCAAATGCGCTCCTGACCCGGTATTTTGACTTTGCCTTCCCCACGCACCGCTTTCTCCATCAACCTCAGGTCGAGGACTGGGTCGAAGAATTATATCGCGCCGTGGAAGAGTCGCAGGCAGCCAGTCCCGGTATGAGGGGAAGAAGGGCAGTGGTTCTGATGGTCTTTGCTCAGGCAAGGCAGGGCCAGCCTGACAGAGATCAATCGTCAGTCCGATCTTTGACCAGTAGGTTCGCTGGCCCAGAATCTTTGCCAACAGGTTCGATGAGACTCACGAACGACTAGTGCAGGCTACTTTGCGGCCTCAGAGCAACAGCTCTCTGCTGAGACAGGACCTGTACGAATAACTAGTGTCCAGGCACGGCTGGCCCAGTGTTTCTACCTTCTGTCTCAATCTCGCATCAACCACTGTTGGAGTTTGTTCGGAACAACCGCTCGACTTGCCATGACTATCGGTCTGCACCGTTCGAGGAGACGGGAGTATGGTGCCAAAGTCGATCATATTGAAGCTGAATGTCGAAAGCGCGTGTTCTGGTGTGCCTATAGCTTGGATAATTATCTGAGTGCTGCTTTAGGTCGACCTCGGATATTTCACGATGATGACATTGATCAAGACTTTCCTACTGTCGCTGACGATCTGCACATCCTTCGGGATCAAATCCTCGTCCCAGTGTCCACATCCCAGAGTATAATGGTTGCCCCACTGTACCATGCCAGGTTGTCTGTCATTATTGGTCGCATACTGCACGATATGTATGGCGTTCACAGAGGTGGCTCACAAGCAGAAGTATCTGCAGCCGCTCAACATGGTGCTGAACTTACTCGCTGGCGCCAGGAAATTTCCAGCTTCCTTGACACCCCGAATGTTGACCTTTTGATGTTGACGTACCAACGCCAATACACAGTGCTTAACTTGGCGTTCTATCATGCAAAAATTCTGCTCTACAGGCCTTTCATCCTGCGAAACTTTGGGATCATAAGTCGCGAAAGACCACGAGATGACTCGTTCAATAGACCTGTCAACGATTACATTGAGATCTGTCTTGACGCGGCCATGAAAATTGCCGCGATTATCCGCGAGCTTTGCGAAAAGCGGCGAATGTATAACACATTTTGGGTTCGTAGCTGTCATTCCCTGGCTGGTGGTATAAGCTGATTTCCGACAGTTCACACATTACTACGCATTCTCAGCAATTATGATACTGTATATCCGAGTCATCCAGCTGTCTGCACAGAGAGGCAATGCGGGGGAAAATTGTCTCAAATACCTACAGACAGGAGAGTGTGCACAGAAAGATCTCGCCAGCTGTAGCTCACACTCGTCTTTTGTTCAGCGCTATGTCGTTGTTCTCGAGGAGCTTCGCCAAGAGGCGCGAATGGCCGTTAATCAGCCTGTACCCCATCATCATAAAACACCACATATTGCGACCTCAGACTACGAGGAAATAGTCCTCCCGGGTGAACCTGCACTAAACCACACTGAAGTAGCCAGCCGACCACATAGTGGTAGCTTGGCACCTCCCATACTGGAGTACGATCTTTCCCAATGGGGAGAAGGGATGCTTGAAGATAGCTTTCCTATGCCAGACATGACGGGATCCGCAGACTGGGAAGGTCTCGACTCTCTCGCTATTGCAGGTCTTGGTGAATTGGATTTCCTATTTTGTCATGCAGAAAATTGATTACCGGAATCATGTCGATTTCAAACTGATATTATTCAGACACGTACGTAACTTTCCTGCTAAGGCAGTTTCTGACCCTTCGTAGCCTGTAGAATAGCAGCAGTGGGTGTGGGAAGACTCGGGCAGCAAGATATAAGTTGATTATAATATCTAGATCCTTATTTTACCTTCGAAGAAAAGATTTAGAATATGTGCAAAGCCTCTGTCTCAGTATATGAGTCTACTGCCCAGACCTGCTTTCTCGAAGGCATTGCTTTAACATTTCCGACTCCAGCTCCGTGGCTGACAGGCTTCTCCGGGTAGCTTCATTTCCGCCCGAGAGCCCGGAAAAGAACTGTCGGATAAGTACAGTTTGCCGAACGGGTATCCGTTATGATCCTGATAAAGGATGATCACCAGTCTCGCATTATATTCATGAGGCTCTGCACAATTTCTACCTAGTCAGCTATATCGTTCCATAAAACGTAACATGTACCTTCACGAAATCATCATCTTTATTTGAAGTGTCGGTCGCATGGCAAGACGGTTAGTTTTCTACAAGTCTCATGTCATGCCTCTCCCTCGCCATCAGCGACTTCGCACTCAATCACGCTTTCCACCCCAGCACCGGCACTCCAGATCTGAACGATCCTCAGACCAGCCCTTCTCTCGACCAGGTCATACCACGCTGCTCGAGTACGCTGTTCGGAGGAAAACAGCGCCAGCATCATCATATCAAGCCCGGTGATTTCCCAGTGGGCCCCGGTCTCCGGCACAACAAATTCATTGATCAGGAGCCTGCTGTACCCGGGTTTCATAGCGTCCTTAACACGCTTGAGTAGTATTTCGCACACATCGTCGCACCAATTATGTAGAGTAGAGTGTATGTAGTAGGCTCGAGCGCCTGGGAATATTCCAACCTCAAGTTAACTTGAAACGCCCAGAAAGAATCCAAAAAGACTGAACGCACCTTTAACAGGCTGCTCTTCCCGAAAGTCATACTCCATACGCATGATAGCCGGATCCAGATCCTTGATTTGGCGAATCATCATGGGCAAATCTTGCAGGATGAGCTTCCCCGGTGCATCTGGATATGCGGCACGGAACCTTGCCAGATCTTGGCCGACGTTGCCACCTATGTCCACGAGAAAAGATGCATCTGGGCTAGGATTGGAGCCACTAATGAGCCTCTCCTTCACTGGATAAACATCAGGATGCGTCCACCACCGGCGACCGAGATTGTAGCCGCCTAAGTAATCATTCAAGTGTTTCCCATAACCTAAATCGTTCACCCAGGTGAACAAGTCTTTGTCAGTGCCATACGCATACATCAGAGATGTGTTCTCAGGGTTTGTTGGATTTGTCCAACGACGCTTCCGAGAGAATTCATGGAATTTTAGGCAGCCGCCACTGGTACATGCAGTACTAGTTCTCAACGAAATGTATTAGCTATTACAATCTAAGAACCTACAACCGTAGAGTACTCACAGCCCGAGATATCCATTCCCAATCTGAGGGAGACTGAGGGCTTTGGTATAATTTGTGGGTTGGAACTCGTCCTCATCGACCTCGTTCAGCAGGCCCATAGCGCTGAGGTGGCGCAGGAGCCGACCTTGATTTGTTTTAGTGAAACTCATGGTACTGGGTAATAGGAAATATACTGAGAAGTTTCGGTTCAATCTCGAGGCTCGAGGCCAGGTCTGGAACTTTCTGGAATTTATCTCCATTTTGAGCCATCAAGACCCACAATCCAGATTCCACGCCAAATCCTACTGCCATCATGGCCCCTATCTGACCCCAACAGTGATCGGCCATGATCTCTCGAGGGGTGGATAGGGCCTGAAATAGTTTCCGACACTTGAAGAGAGCGTCTTTGCGAATGTCATCCGAGTCAGTACTCAAGCGTTCGACATCTTCTTTGATTTCCCTCAATAACTTGGGAACATCGTCAAGATTGCTAGGAGACGAAGCGACAGAAATGTCGACGGTGGATGGATTGTGTAGTGTGTTTGTCATGTCCACGTTTATTGATATGTAATGGTCAAATAAGACAAAGGAGGTACCACGAAGACCTTATATGATGAGGGGTTGACGCAAGAGTCTGCTTGCTACCTTTGAAGCAGCGAGAGTATGTGGGGAAGTAAGAGACACAAAGTTATCGTCCTTGGGATCCCCTGTCCTGCTTGATGGAAATCCTAACTGAAGTTGGTAATTGAAGCAGCATCCTCCATTTCCCAGTTTTGAACCGTGCATCTCGGCTACGACACTAACTTGCACCAGCATCCGCAGCATTTCCCAGCATCTGCTTGCGCGGCCACAAACCTCTCCATGCACCCATCCCAAAGTAAAGACCATGTTCCGTCCAATGACAAAGCGATATGGCTCGGAGCACAATCTTGCTCTTGCAAAAGGCTCCAACTCGTAATGGTCTTATGACATAGCATTATGCAACGTACCTCGTATGGATGGTCCAGATATCCTGTTTTAGTTATCAGGAACTTCGTCTACGAACAAGTGGCTATTACTTCGCTTCATGCACAACCGCTATTGTATGCAGATCTCCATATGATTAACAAGAGATCTAGAAGAGAAAGACCAATGCAGGAATACCGAAGGTCTCCGGCTCTTTTTCATTTCTTGTAACCTCCACCAACCACACCATGCCACTTATGGAAAATGTTCTCAGGATCATACCTGTTCTTCACCCTCTTCAGTCTCTCCAGATTGGCTCCATATGCGTCAGCAGGCTTTACTGGCCCATTTTCCATGTTCAGATAACGCCCCACTGGACTTGCCTCGCAATGCTCCCCCTCACAGTAACGCTGACGCTCATATCCGTTGGAACTTCTTATCATCGTGCATAAATCCGTATTGAATTGACGAACAGTCACATCAAGGTCGGAATCTGTCCATCCAAAAATTGTGACAACATCATAGTACGCCCCACGATTGGCGTACGCAGTAGCATGCTGAGGAACCTCGCGGAGCTTGTGGGTCGAGAAAAGTTCCACTGCCATGGAGCAAATGGTTACGTTCGGATGGCGATCATGAAACGACCAGACCATATCTGCCATTTGCTGAATGGCTTCTGCTTGCAGGGGCATCGTGACATTTGCGGAGCCTTGGTGACGGCGTATTCCGTATTCGCACGATGGGTTCTGTAAGGTGTTGACCTCAGCGATGGACATCATTCTTGTCGAGTTCATCATAGGTTTCATATCAAGCAGTGGTGAAAAGTACTCCTTGGCCTCCTCCTCTAGGCCCTGATAAAGTGGGACAGCAGTGAGTATACGGGTCACTCCGTCCAGCGTGTGACCCACTCCGATAGTCAAGCAGTGACCTTCGCGATTATCTCGATTGTGAAACTCATTGGCAAATGCCACCAGTTGAGGTAGGGTTTCCGGGCCAAACGCGAGGATACCACTCCACACCTCTTCCTGGTGGTGGACACGGTACAGAAATCGCCTTACCACCCCAAGCTGTGCGCCAGCCCCGCGGACGGCCCAAAACAGCTCTGCATTTTCTGTTTCAGAGGCGTCAAGGATGCAGCCATCAGCCATGACAATCTGGACTGCTACGAGGTTGTCAATTGCGAGGCCATGCTTCGCTGTCAGCCATCCATGACCACCACCTAGGATCAACCCTCCAACTCCCGTGTGGTTCACAGCACCCCCGACAGCAGCCAATCCACGGGCCTCTAAAGCCTTGTCAATGTCCGCCCACAGGCAACCACCCTCAAACGACACAGTCATGTTAGTATCATCCACTTCGACTCTTCGCATATTACCAAGGTGTATGACAACACCTTCTGATGATGACGCCCCGCTAGTCGAGTGACCACCGCCACAGACGGCCATGGGGAGCTTGCTGGCTGTGGCAAACTTCACCGCCGCAGCTATCTCCTCAGCACAGGTTGGTTTGACTACAACGGCCTAGGAAGGAGTTAGTATAACATACTTACAATTAACATGACAGTTGGGTTAGTTAGTTGGAAATCGGGGGTCTGACTGACAGAATTGACTTCAGCTGCCTTGCTCCATCTCCTAAGGCTGGCAGCATATTCAGCATCATCTGGCATCAAAACTTGTCCTTTTGCAATGACTTCGTATAGTTCGTTCCATTTAGACATTGTCAAAAATTCTGTAGTGTAACTTGAATGTTAAGCTTAAGAGGTTTTGCTAAACGATGGTAGCCCGACGTGGTGCTTTTGTGGGTGGGTAACTGAGCCAGAGCCAACTGAAGACTGGCAAAATATGTTGATCGGCTTCCGCTGTAAGCTCATCCCTAGAATCAGACCACTGCACGCTAATCTGATCTTGTATATCCTTGCTCCCAAGCACTAATCTCACAAGTCTGCCGAGTCAGCCTGTACAACCGAATTTCATCTTTGATTGGCGACATGAATTCTCATGACAAATGACATATTCTGTGCAGCCGCCGCCATTCCTGTACCGTCAATGCACATGAAGAAAAGCAAGGACAAAGAATCCTATCTCCCAAGTTTGTTAAAATGTTAGTAAGGGATCATTCGGCACCCTATCGGATGACCTCGTCATTGTACAATTTGTTGAGGGCTGCAGCAGGCAGATACATTCCTACTTTCTTTATATGATTTTGAGTAGGGATCACCATGCCGATGTACATCTATGCAGCGTGTTGCCCCTACTTCTTGATCAGGTGTGTTTAGAGTCTGCGATGCCCATCCATTCTTCGAGAGAGTTAATCCTGCCAGTTGCTGACCCGAAGAGCAGGCCATCCTGTCGTATTCTGCTACTTGATCGACACTCAAATTGCCTGACAGAATTGGTTGTGCTCGTGTTCTGGATATACCTGGTATTTATATAATGTGCGACATCAGAAAAAGGAACACCAGGGCGCTTGACACGCATTGATATCTGACACCTTGATATTGATCTCTGAATCCAGACGAATGATAGAAACGTTCATCCCTAATCTTGTGTGAGAAAGAACAGACAGAAACAGACCTACCATTCAAATCGCGGCACTCCACCATTGTTCCAACAATGTCACAGACAACACCGAAACCCGATATGAACGATACCGACGTATCGAGCTTCCAGGAGATACCCGAGGGTGATCTGATCAAGATTTGGCAATGGAACAAAATATCCCCATCTCCGATTATGCGTTGTGTCCACGAGATATGCGAAGAAAAAGCACGGAGTCAACCTGATGCACTGGCTATTTCAGCCTGGGATGGCGAATTGCACTACGGAGAGCTGGTACAGCTCGCCGCGAAACTAGCAAATTGGCTCATCCTCTCTGGAGTACGACCAGGCATGGCTGTGCCTCTCTGCTTTGAGAAATCGCGGTGGACAAGTGTAGCTATGCTGGGTGTGCTCAAGGCCGGTGCGGCATTTGTTATGCTTGATACATCACTCCCCAAACAGCGTCTTCAGGCGATTGTTGAAAGCGCGAACGCAGACTTGATCCTGTCATCTGTTCCAAGCAAGGACATGGTGGTATCATTGGCTAAGACCGTAATTGCCATAGATTCGACCTTCTTCTCGGCATTGAATAAGCTCGAAAGACAAGACCCTCCGCCGGTGCACCCATCGTCAGCCATGTACTTAACCTTTACATCAGGTTCTACTGGCGCACCAAAGGGATTAGTAATAACACATACCAACTATGCATCATCTCTCTACTACCAACTGCCACTCCTGGGATTCACAAAGAGAACCAGGTTCTATGACTTCTCTTCCTATGGCTTCGATGCTTCGTTGAGTCACACCTTTACGATCCTGGCCGCAGGGGGTTGTTTGTGTGTACCATCAGAGCAGGACAGGAAATGCAACTTGGCTCAAAGCATATCGTCTCTCCGTGCAAATGCTATCGGTCTTACCCCGTCGGTTGCCAGATTGCTGAACCCTGCTGACATCCCGACTCTAGAGATAATCTTATTTCTTGGTGAGGCTCTATCTCTCGCAGACGTTCAACGCTGGTGGGGTAAAGTGAAAATTAGCAATATATATGGACCATCCGAATGTACTCCCTACGCCCTCATCAACACCGGCGCGGCGAGCCCGCAGGAGGCCACTCGAATAGGCAAAGGTGCAGGACTAGTAACATGGGTTGTCGATCCAGATAATCCTGATCATCTACTACCCCTTGGTGAAACCGGTGAGCTACTTCTGGAAGGGCCACTAGTGGGTGAAGGGTACTTGAATGACGCGGAAAGAACCGCACGAGTGTTTATTCATGACCCAGTATGGCTACGGCAAGGTGCATCCAATATTCCAGGACGAAGTGGACAACGTCTGTATAAAACAGGGGATCTTGTCTACTACAATGACGACGGGAGCCTGATATATACCGGTCGCAAGGATACACAAATTAAAATTCACGGACAGCGAGTGGAACTCGGAGAAATAGAATTCTGCCTAGAGCAGCACATGCCAGAGGCGAAGCAGGTGATTGTCGATACAATTACAGTGAAACAGGAAGAATCAAGTACAGTGCTGGCAGCTTTCGTGCAGCCACACCAGACATCAGCGAATGCCAATGGACCGGAAAATCCTCCTATGGAGATATTCCATGTGCCACGAAACGTCATACACATACTAGCTGAGAGCCTGCCAATATATATGATACCGTCTATCTTCTTGTCTATACGCGACGTTCCCAGAACGATGTCTGACAAGTCAGACCGGAAAAAGCTCCGGGAATTGGGTGCTTTGTGGTTCCAGCAATTTTCTAGGGAGAAAAACCACGTGGTCAAGGGAAAACCAACATCCCACGTGGGAATTGAGCTGCAGAAAATTTGGGGTGGTGTTCTAGGAATTGATCCAGAGTCCGTGGGGCTTCGAGATAATTTCTTTCGGTTGGGGGGTGACTCGATTGCAGCGATGAAGGTCGTGTCCAAGGCCCAACAGGCTGGCCTCGGGCTGACGTTTTCCGAAATCTTCCAGTATCCTACATTTGGTAGTTTGGAAGGTCGGTGTCGTCCTGAGCGTGGAAACCATGTGGAGACAATCTCCCCTTATTCTCTCTTAAAATCTGGATGGAATGAAGCACTTCTCCAGGAAGATGTGGCCCAGTATCAGCTTGATCTCAACACAGTGGAGGACGCTTATCCTTGCACACCCCTACAAGAAGGCCTCCTGTCTCTATCCTTGCAAAATTTGGGAACATACATGACCCAAAGAGTTCTGGGATTGCACCCGACTATAGACACAAGAGAATTCTGTTGCGCGTGGGAGATGATGGCCCGGAGCACGCCTATCTTACGAACAAGGATCATACAACATGGCGACATGGGCTTCTTGCAGGTGGCCTTGAAGGAAGACGTCCAATGGATCCATGCGACAGAACTACAACAATATCTTGAAAAAGACAAAACAACCCCGATGGGCTTGGGAAAGCCTCTTGTACGCTGTGCGATCGTCACAGACGACATAGTCAATCGCCGCTGGTTTGTGCTGACACTTCATCATGCTGTTTACGATGGCTGGTCGATGCCACTCTTGTTCGAAAGATTGAACGATGCATATAAGGGCATGTCTGAGAGACCGACTCAGCCAGAGTTCAAGGCCTTCATTAAGTATATTCAGGGTCAGAGCCACGAACGTGCTGTTGAATACTGGAGGGATCACCTTGCCGAATGTGACTGCGCACCATTCCCATCTCTTCCCTCGGCTGTACAGTGGGTTAAGACCAATAGTGAAATCACACAGAAGCTACCATCGATAAGCATACATACACCTGGAGTTACGCCCGCTATACTTGTCCGATCATCCTGCGCTCTCCTCCTCAGTTGCATGACCAAATCTAAGAAGGTTGTGTTTGGTATAACAACATCAGGACGAAGCGCACCTGTTGCCGGTATTGAAGAGATAGTAGGCCCAACGATTGCGACAATACCACTCTATGTAAACATACAGGAGTCACAAACGGTTATAGAGTATCTCACAACCATGCAGCAGCACATGACGAGCATGATACCTTTCGAGCAGTTCGGCTTGCACAACATTGCTAAAACCAGCTCCAACGCTCATCAGGCGTGTATGTTTCAGACACTTCTCATTATCCAACCACAGGAAACTGGAAGGGTCGACAATATCTTTGGGAAGTGGGAAGAATGGCACAAGCCGGAGTGGGACG
This sequence comes from Aspergillus niger, assembly GCF_000002855.4. Taxonomy (NCBI): domain Eukaryota; kingdom Fungi; phylum Ascomycota; class Eurotiomycetes; order Eurotiales; family Aspergillaceae; genus Aspergillus; species Aspergillus niger. The sequence continues at coordinate 1,340,922 of NT_166520.1, forward strand.
ACACTTATGCCCTTGTACTGGAGGTGCAGCTTGGGACTGGGCGTGTCAACGCTAGGTTCGATTCCAGTGTTATCAGATCGTGGATTGTGCAAGACTTACTAGAAGGACTCAACTTTATGATAAAGCAACTCTGCACGGCGGTACCAAATCGAAGAATAGCAGACATTGCACCATTGCCTCCCCCAAGCCTTGAGCGCATATGGGAGTGGAATGTGACCGTTCCATGCCCGGTGAGAACTACTATGACTGAGATGATTAAAAAACAGGTGGACAAACAGCCGACCGCTCTGGCAATTCATGCGTGGGATGGAGACCTAACATACGGTCAGCTAGATCATCTCGCCACGAGCCTCGCAATCGAGCTCGTCAAACTTGGAGTCAGTCCGCTCCTACTGGGTCCAAATAATGTGGTTCCACTCTGCTTCCAGAAATCAAAGTGGGCAATAGTATCCATCCTCGGGGTCCTGAAGTCCGGCTTAGGATTTGTATTGCTTGACCCTTCTCTACCCGAATCTCGATTACGTTCCATACTTCGAACAGTAGGGTCTAAAACGCTGCTTTCCTCCCAAGCCTGCATGGAATTAAGCCATCGGTTATGCAAGATGGCAATACAAGTTGGTCCAGACTTGTCCACAGTTTCAACTCATATGAGAATTCATTCCAACGGTGTCACGGGACGAACACAACTACCCTCCAGCCTACTGTATGCTGTGTTTACGTCCGGTAGCACAGGAACTCCTAAAGGAGTAATGGTGTCGCACGAGAACTTTTGCTCTGCTCTCCACTATCAATCAAGGATCTTGAACTTTACGGCGAGGTCTACTCTGGTTGACCCCGGTAGTTTTGTTAGTATGGTGGAGAGGTGCAGGGATCCCAATCCTTCAAGCGGTGAGTCTCTTGACTAACACCGCCTGCCTGATATAGCCACGCGTTGAAGTTGAAGTTGAAGTTGAAGCCCACAAACGCGTAAAATATGATGAATTCTGCTAATTCTTGGTGTTTTCAAAGATGCCTTCAACTCCTGAACCTACCTCTCCAAAATCAACAAATTCAAAGCGGCTTGATCGTGATGACCGCATCCGTGTTCTTACTCTTCGTGATGCTGGTTTTACCTATCAACAAATAGTTGATCAGCTACAGATTAGCTATTGTCAAGTTCAATATACGTGTCAAAATCAATAATCTACACCCCGAAAAGCAAAAGGCAATGCACCTAAGCTTTCTGATGAAGAAGTTGATCATATTATACAATGGATATCGAGTTCAAAACGTACACGTCGGTTGCTATTTTATTGTGTTATCGAAGAGCTTGAGCTCCCTGTTGGGGTGACAGCTTTAACGCGTTCTTTGAAAAAGAGAGGCTATATATGTTGTAAAGTACTCCGAAAACCACCTCTTTCATCAGCTAATAAACAAGCAAGGTTAGCCTGGGCTTTTGAATATCTATATTGGAAACGGGATCAATGGAATCGAATACTTTGGACTGATAAAACCTGGGTAACTTTAGGTTTTCATAAACGAATATACGTGACTCGCAAGCCTGGTGAAGAGCTTGATGAAACCTGTCTCTGTATAAATCCACCACGTAAACGTGGTTGGATGTTTTGGGCCTTTTTTTACAGTGATTCTAAAGGACCATGTCTCTTTTGGGAGAAAGAATGGGGGAGTATCAACACCGAAAGTTATATTGAACGGATTGTTCCTATTATTGATGGTTTTATACGCTTGATTGAACGCAACGGATATCAATGGCTTTAATTAATGCAAGATAACGCTCCTGGTCATGCAAGTAGGACTATTATTCAAGAGTTTAATGAGTGTGGAATCTTTCTAATTGTTTGGCCAGCTTTCTCACCAGATCTCAATCCAATTGAAGCTGTTTGGAACTGGATGAAAGACTGGATTGAGCGATACTTTTCTGAGGATGAGCAGTTATTATATGATCAACTACGTGAGGTCGTACGAGCTGCGTGGGATGCTTTACCAGAGGTATTCTTGAATGATTTGATTGATAGTATGCCTGCAAGGTGCCAGGCAGTGATCGACGCGGAAGGTGGCTATACGAAGTATTAATAATCATTAATAATCATATAAACGGCAGAATTGGAAGGATTGGGATCCCTGCACCTCTCCACCATACTAACAAAACTACCGGGGTCAACCAGAGTAGAGTCTTGGATGGTGCATCATATTCGTTTGATGCCGCGATCCATAATATTCTGACTACACTTGCGGTTGGAGGATGCCTGTGCATACCATCGCAACAAAGCTACAGGGGTGATATTGGCACTGCTATAGCTGCTACACGGCCTACGATCTGTAACTTAACCCCAACGGTAGCCCGTTTGTTAGACCCGCAGAGAGTATACGACCTCGAGACCTTGATACTTCTGGGAGAGCCTGTCACAAGGCACGATATTGACCGATGGGAATCGAGCAATGTTCATGTGATTAATGCCTATGGACCTGCTGAGTGCACACCGATAAGCACTATCAACGCTAGTCAGTTCAACACAGCAGAGGCTACCCGGATTGGAAAAGGTGCGGGTTTGATCACGTGGATTGTACATCCTGAGAACCATAATCGGCTAGTACCGCCAGGATGCACCGGTGAATTACTCCTCGAAGGACCTCTTGTTGGCTTAGGCTATATGAACAATCCAGGAAAGTCAGGAGAAGCATTCGTGGAAGACCCCGAGTGGCTGCTCTTGGGATCACCACGTCATCCTGGCCGCCGTGGCCGCCTTTATAAAACTGGCGATCTAGTGCAATATAACGAGGATGGCAGTCTGACCTTCATGGGGCGCAAAGATAACCAAGTCAAAATTCGTGGCCAGCGTGTAGAGCTCGGCGATATTGAGTATCACGTTCTGGCTTCTTTGCCAACGAAGGCGATCAAGGTTGTTGCCGAAGTCGTTGGACTTGAGAATGACGGAGAGCCGAAACCGGTGCTAGTTGCTTTCATCCACATGGATAACAATGGCATGCCTGCCAGCAAGGAACCAGCAATGACTGCTAAGACATACCACCTGACCGATGTGGTCCGGGAGCGGATTTCGCGTGAATTGTCAATTGTTCCAGACGTCTTTATCTCGATGTTGGAACTCCCAGTAACATCTACTGGCAAGATAGACCGTAAACAGCTTCGTGACATCGGCCGCTCACTGCTCTTGAGTGAAGGGCATGTTTTTGATAACACATCTCATCTGTCGCTCAACGGTGACTTACGCAGTGAATTAATCCTGCATGATGAGCAACCTGCATATACACTAGCTCAAAAGGCGTATTCCATGCGTCCTGCATGGGTCAAGGGCTATTATCCACGCACAGAAGGCGGATTCAGAGATATTCTTCTACATTCGTCTGGTTTGGACTCTGTCAACATGATGGAACTCACCTCATTCATTTCACGCCAGTTCAACATCCAAGTCGACATGCAGTATGTGGTGGCTAAGTCTACCACTATCAGAAGCCTAGCCGAGTACGTGCTTCACTATCAAACGTGCAGTGCGGCCCCTTCCTCCAAATATAATTCAACAGGGATCGACCTCATGAGCGAGATCAACAGACATGACTCTGGGATTCGGGCTGCTCAGCTCACACTTTCAGGCAGAAACAGCCCATCATTCGAACATTCATTTTGTAGAGATAACGGATCCTTCACTGTCTTCTTGACTGGCGCCAATGGTTTCCTGGGTACTCAACTACTCCGCCAACTCCTGTCCCACCGCAATGTTAGCCGTGTCATCTGTCTTGTTCGTGGTGATACAGACGCCGCTGCCAGACAGCGCACCATCAGTATCGCTAAAGAAGCCCTCTGGTGGACAGAGCACCACGCAGAGAAGCTAGAGGTTTGGCGTGGAGATCTAGCATTACCCAAACTCGGACTTGACCCAAGCCGCTGGGAAATACTCACTTGTGGTAAAGCAGTAGATGCCATCATACACAACGGCGCCACCGTGCACTGGACGAAAAGCTACGAAGCTCTAGAGGCCGCCAACGTTGGATCAAGTATAGAACTTTTGCTAGTCGCACTGAGATGCCCCGCGATGAGGTTTTTATATATTACAGGTGGTCGTCCATGGAAGGCTCATGAGGAGGGAGATGTTGTGGCGGAGCTGTCCGCTCCCGATGCCATTCCGTATAGCCAGACGAAGTTGATCTCCGAGGTTGTGATCAGGCGGGCCGCAACGCGCAGTTTACCAGGAACCTTTACTTCCGCTACACCAGACAAAGTTGCTGTTATAAACCCAGGGTGGGTGATTGGAACACCAACCGAAGGTTATTCCAACACTACGGACTATATATGGCGGCTAGTGGCTACATGCGTCAAACTGGGTGTATATAACGCCGACGACGCCGAGGGATGGCTATCCATTTCCGATGCTACTACTACTGCGGAGGAAGTTCTCGAGGCAACATTCAGCACGAGAAGTGATATTCTAGGTGATGAATATGCTACACATGGCATGGCCTGGAGGGAGTTCTGGGCAATACTGGAGGATATGGGGTACAAGCTGGAAGGAGTAAGTCTAGCTTCGTGGATGGATCTTGTCGGAACAGATATAGAAGATGCAAGAGAGCAACACCCACTTTGGCCATTGAAACATGTATATAGATGGTTGCAGGGAAACGAGAGAGTGGCTGGTAGGCCACGAGGCAAATGTGGTGATACACCGGTGCGGTTGAAGATGGCTGTTAGGATGGGCGCTGAGTTCCTTGTCAGGGTTGGGTTTTTACCCGTACCCCCAGCTACTGCTTCAAGGAAAGAGATGGATTGAAAAGAGGCATGAGGCAGTTGAAGTTTAGTTATGAGAACAGGTATTTTGACGTGACTTGAATTAGTACTAGTCTCCAAGAAGAGGACGGGTTTGGTGTGCAGGCAAATCATTGTATCTAAAACTCTTAGCGCATTGTAGTCTCTAACTAACTAACTAACAATCTTGTACTGATTAATCATCACATGAAGATGGTCGCAATCTTGACCGGACATCCCCGAGCCGGGTGGGGGCGCTGATCAGCTGCGCCACTAGTTTATATTTACTTTTGTGTGACTACTCTGTACGCCTTGCTTGCTTTTACTGGATTTCAAATTGTGATTAGCTACGATGACAACCTTCCTACGTCAGAGCATGCGTTGCTTCATGATTACTGCGAGTTTGAGGAATTCGACGGTGTCCAGGGCCATATTTTTGCTTCAATTGGTGAAGCACCTGCATAGCTAGCATCTTACATAGCGAGCTCGATCAGGTGTAAGAATAGGAATTGAATTGAAGGACCGTAATCAGGATGAATCGCACAGGACGTATCTGCCCGCAACTCCTGTCTTTGTGCGGTTTCCCAAAGGCTAATCCACGCCGAAGAGGAACCACCGGACTATTGCCTGATCGGTGTCATTGGATGGGCGGTACGGAATTTTACATATCTTTGAGGGACAGTTGGATATCCTTCTCCGCATCCAAAATGCACCTGTGGGGCGTCCTCATACCTGTCCTAGGGAAGGGTGTGGACGGACCTTGTTCGATAGACGCGAGATTTCTAATCATCTGCAGAGTGTTCACGGCAAAATTCTCTCCGAGAGTAAGCCATACCCCTCAGATTCATCTCCTCCCCATGCAGGCAGACAGACTAATAGATTATCACCGGTCCTGAATTTGTCGATCTTGGCCCGATCGAGACGGAGCAACAGATTTGGGGAAGCACAAATGACGCAAGAGCTGAGGTACATAAAAGCGCCAGCGCTGAGATGAGGTATATATCTTCTGTACCATTTCCCTCTTTTCCATCGTCAGTATCACAACTCTTGATCTGTCTCCCATTGCCAGTCTTCCTACCACACCATAATAACCCCACACTATGACCAAAAAAGTCGAGGTTGACCAGCTCCACGAAACTCTCTTCGAGGAGGGTATCAAATTACGCCGCGCCGTCGTCGGCGATACCTACGTCGATAGAGCTTTAGCTCAAGGATCCAGCGACTTTTCGCGTCCTGGCCAGGAATTAATCACAGAATGGTGCTGGGGTCATATTTGGACTAGACCGGGACTTGAGCGGAAGCAACGAAGCCTGTTGAGTAAGTGATAAGCTTCCTAGACAGAGTAAGCAAAGCTAAAACGGAGTCAGATCTGGGTATGTTGATTGCGTTGAAAGCCTGGCCGGAATTGGCTCTTCATACTCGCGGCGCTATCATCAACGGCCTTACCGAGAAGGAGATTAGCGAGGCTGTTTTGCAGGCCACTGTTTACTGTGGCGCCCCTACTGGGATTGAAGCAACCAAGGTTACGGAGAGGGCTATCAATGAGATGATTGCGAATGGGGAGTACAAGCGCTCATAAACCTATGTGCCTTTGATTGTTCTTTTTACAACACCAAGGACGCACAGTACCTCAAAGGATGTGAAACGTCTTCTTTTCGTAAATTTTAAGAATGCTTTGGAATAGGCAGAGCAGGATACTAAAGTGATAGAAGACACATCACCGGTTACAGACATGCTCTGGACGTTTACCCTGCACAGAATAATCCGATCCGAGAAAGCTAGATTGATTCAGTCAATGGAAAAGTAGTAGAATTCATTAACCTGATATAGCCGGCCTTACTAGTGGCCTTGCTGTGCAGGTGTAGTCAATGGAATACACAGATCATATTCGCTGTTATAAATCTGCCAATGCAATCTGGGTCATCCTCACTCTGCCTGAGTACTCTTTCCCATGATAGTAGGCAGTAGAAAGATTTGCCATTTTACCACCATCATAACCCCTAAATATCCATATATCTCCACCATGATGCCCTCCCAGCCTTTGCATCTGTAAATACCTGCGGGCAATTCCCGGATTGCAGCTATATCTGGAACACCTCCCGGATGTTTCCACGAGAACAAACATCCATGTCCAATATGAACGAGCTGTATGACAGCCCGTGCAACATGGGAAATTGGGTGAGTAGCGGGGGTGATACCAAATCGAAGCGTCACTCCCCTCTGCGAAGTTCTTCCGACTTGATAAATATTCCCCCATCACAGTCAGAACAACTTCTTCCACCCAGGCCTAGACACGTTTGGGTGTTTAAATCATCCCACCTATTGATCAGGAGTTTGTGTACTCAATGCACCAAATGAGGAAGGCATGCTTCCCCACGTGGACCATACCATCATCTATAAGAGATCTATGATAACTGTGCGCTGAATTCTATAGTCGCGAATGAACTTCTTCGCAGCATGCCGATATAGAAAGCGATGGTAACACTGGCAGATATTTCACGTGTTAATCCCTTTCGTAGTGTGCAGGGAAGCCAACCGCTTATAAGGCATATAGGGGTTGTTTGGGTGACACTAGGGTCCAGTGATGGGTGGCTCATGTGGCCGCTAATGGGCACATTGATATGGGAATTCATGTCCCTTGTACGATTCGTGAAGTGTCGTGACCCTCAGGTGCCCACCGGACATGACATCCACTTCGAGCAAGCTTCATAGATGTCGTCCATGTACTCGCATCCCTATCTTCGCCAGATGTTTCAGGAGTTCTAGATAGCGGTAGATAAGACGATCTGTAGACCCTTACTACCTGCGATTTCAGTCGTTGGCGCCGGTTCTCGGTAGGCGTCTTCGGGGTTAAGAGATCGCCGAGGCAAATCATTTGGCGCAAGGCGCTCACCGAGAGTACTAACGAGCCCACCAGTGATATTTGGGGCGCCGTGTTGCGCAGATACTCAATCCATGTCCCAGTTGTCTCGGCGCTTTTTTTTTTTTTTTAGAATGCATCCAGAGGGAAATATTGCGACAGTGGATGTTCCTTGGAAATTGCTGCTGGTGCTTCAAACTGTTCTGGAAGAGACAAGTTGTCAGATCTTTCAGATGATTCCCTTATCACTCCCTGGCACCACCACACATGGGGTGTGAGTAAGACTAGCTAGCCAGTGGACCCTCGGTACCAGAGCTAAGAGCGGGTATATCAACGGGTTTCCTCTCTAGTATGGCCCGTGAAAGAAAGGGGATTTCAAGAAAAAATTCCAAATAGGGAATATATAGCTCGTCATATTTCGAGCACAACTTCGGGCACGGAAAGATTGTAGACCAAGGATACAGCACTGAGAGGTTGTGCCAGTGTTAACGGCGAGTAAATCGTTTTGACCCCGTCTGTTAGCGGTGGCGTTCCAGAGTATTGTCATGATCCTCGATAAATGCAACGGTACTTAGATAAAGCTGTGGAACATGGGCATGGACATAAGGCCGAAAGTGTGGACTGCGATGCTTCGATATCGCCATACTGTTGCTGATACCGTTCAACGCGTTCTACCGTTAGGTAGACTCACAGATAAACGCGAGGTCGACCGTCAGATCCTTTAGAAAAGCTGTAACGTTCTGTAGATTGGTGAGGACTTCAACCCTTTCCCAATTCATATTCTTCTCCACCAGTAATATTTGTAGGAGGAACGCAGATGAGTGGGAGCCTGTGTGTGTGGATGCTGAATTAAGGTTGCTGTATGCACGTTGGTGGTGTCCTGCACAATGGCGTATCGTCCAAAGGGTGCTCAGTAAACACGGAAAATCGACATTAGACTCCTGCTCAATTTCTGACCACGAGCTGATGCGTGGTATGAATCAGGTCTAGTGGGTTTCCGGTATCGAGATTTATAGAAAGAGAACCACACGACCTATCGTATGGGTAGAATGTGCCCGCTCGACCTTTACCAAGAATTTAAGGTAGATGGCAGAATGGCATGAGTTATGATTCTCATAGTCATCCATAGCACAATACTGCACCCCACAATGCTCATGGTTCTGGCAATGGATGATCATTTCTGCCGCATCCGAAACATATCAGATGGGCATGCCATAGAAGGGCCTATATATAGCAAGGAAAAGGTTGCTTGACCGGCTTTCAGATTGGTGGATACCCCCTACAGAGTCGGTAAGTCCCCGATGTCCCTGCGATTCTATGGAGGCTCCACCCTAGGGTAATCACAGTAATATATGATGTGTCCTGACGATGGCGACACACTAGCTAGGCTCCCATTATCCAGGTTGATTAACAGGAGCAACTTCGGCCATGTCGTCGACGATATTATAGACAGACTGAGTGATACAAGCATCTCCGCATAGGCCTCAGTGGAGTATGTGCCAGCGGGATCATCGAGTCGAAATCTATAGGGTCGAAGACGGCTGACCACGTCCCTAAAACGACAACATGGCGGCCTTTTCTAGCGCCTGTGCAGATGTCGACCTGTGAAGCCCTGCTTAATATGGAAGTACATGTTTGGATCACCATAGCTGCCGTGATTGAAGAATTCGACAGTAGAAATGCAAAATGATTGGCACTTGTTCTGTCTTTTGACGATCTCCATCTGCCAATATTCAAGCTGCTACACCAACACGGGTAGCATGATATAACCGGAGGCCCTATATAGGTAAGAATAGTGGTAGGATGGGAGTGTCATTGAATCGGTGTACCTGAGGGACTTCACCGGAAGTGACGGAAGAAATGGTGCTATCAGTGCGATTGTCGCGATAGAAAAGATGGCCATCCATCAGTTTTCTTCGCCATTCATATTGTCGCCTAGTCCGAGGAAGCAATTGTTGACTCGGTATATTTTGTTGTACTCAGTAGAATGTGCTGCAGGGTGCATCACGATAATCCGAGCGTGAGGGGGGGAGCAATCAACTGCGATATTGAACCGGTGATCCTCGTCAGTGAAAGTATAGATCTAGCTCTGAAGCCACAGCATCGGATAAACGGAGATTTTTAAAAAAAAAAAAAAAAAAAAAAAAAAAAAAAAAAAAAAAAAAAAAAAAAAAGCAAAGAAGATCAAAACAGTCATGTCTAGCGTGTCCCAAACGTATCCATGTGTTTGCCGAGCATATTGAGGGAGAGCCTGGCCTCTCGGATGGTTGAGTGGAAAGGGTAATGAGAGGCCGGACACGATTTGATAGTGTGAAGTAGCCCACAACCATCTGAGATCTCGGAACCATACTGGTAATCTTATGAGTTTTGACTCAGCCATCAATCTCGCCACATGTTTCAGCCCAATATATGACATGGCCATCTTTCTCTCATCAAAGTCGGATACTTGTAAAGTCGTCAAAGTACTCCAATGCGGGCACACTATCGTCATCAGTGTGACCTTATGGACCAGGTCTTGGTCTGAGGCATGATCCAAGCCACTATTTCCCTGGAAATGTACGCGAGAAGATTATTTCCGTACTTTACATTCCCGGGGACTTCGGCAGCAAGCTATAAGATGAGATAACAAGCTTCACTTGCTCGCCCCGAGCCTCCTGATTCTTGTCGCAAGAGTACTTTCCGTCGACGGTACCTTCCATGGTGGTTGTTGATTTGGCCCGCCAATGTCGCCCTCGTTGGGATCTCATTGAATCAGAAAGGGTATAGATGGAGCTTTCTCGAAATCACAAACCACCGCTGCTGCTGAGCGGTTTCGACTGTCGAGTAGACTCCAGGTATCCTTTCATGATTATAATCAATGACATCCATGGATATGGAAGAACTTATTCTTTTCTGTCTTCCGATGGCAAGAAATGTCTTGTAGACCTCGGCTGATCTTGACCTTGCGGTTTGAGACTGAAAACCTATCAGCTGTTTAGCCACTGACGCAGGTCTCTGAACTCTGAGACTTACTTTCTGTTAGGCCAACCACCCTTTTGCTTCTCATGGTGCTCATGTGGCACTCTGAGATATGAGAGATTAGTTTCATACGTGAGCACACCATGTACTCAGCATCTTCAGGTAGCTGTTATTTCGCCGAAGTGTGATGAACACGTAGAGTTCTGTATCGAGAGCCCCACTGGCAGATGGCAAGTAGCTTGATACCATCAGGCTGAATAGCCTTCTGACTAGAACCGTATTCTGTCTTCTCCGCAAGTACCAACGAGGGTGACTGCTTCATCATCTCCTTGATCAATGATGATCAGGTATCCAGCGGATAAATACATATTGGCCAGGATGAAACCTGCTCCCATCCGTATCTGGATTGAGTATAGAGACATGTGATGGTTTCCGAATACTGTCTAAAGGGTGCCATTATACCAAGACTCTTCCTCGATGACGGGCATTAGTGTCCAGGAGCGACCAAGAGTGGAGTGGGTGTGCGTATGGATGACATTCGCAGAGGGGGGCTCCAATCACACTGCTTGAGCTGTTGTTGAGTGGTTTTTTGGCTGCTCATCGCTCAAACATGTTGACTTGCGGACCATGTAGCTAGCGTGGTTCCCAAGACCTCTAGGTCTTTCTGGAGCCCGGAACATGGTGGGGGATAATGAATATTAAGAAAATTCTGTTCATCGCCAATGTTGATATGGAATGGTCCGAAGTATGAGATACGAAGCCCACTTCGTTGGGTATTCGGGCAATTTCGTCCGTTCACATTTCCACCATCACCACGTGCCCCTTGAACCTAGTTGGCCATATTAGCATCTCTTAGCTCCCACGGAATGTACCTGCTAATTACTCACTTTAGGAGGATCTCGGTCGGTGAATTTGTGTCTCATCGAGGTAGAATCTTGTCTCGTCGGTCTTGAAAGGCCGTCCGTGAGTTTCTCTACCCTCTGGTCCTTGATTTATAGAGCACGAGATGGAGAGGATGCTTCAGCTAATAGCGTATTTTTGTGGGTGGGCTTAGCCAGAAGTCCGGACTAACACCGGATGTCATCCATTGTCCGCACCCTAGACACATTCATTGCCATGGTTGAGAGATCCGATCCGGCTTCCACACCCTTTGCATCCGCCCTTTTGGCATGAGGAATAATCTCCACGTGCCGTATAGTCATGTTAAGAGCTGGCGATGACACTATCTCACTCTTGCCTGTTTTTCATGTGCGGTGTAGAATGACAATAGCACTTGAACCAAGGAGATCTTTTCTGCTTGTAAGGGAATGTCGAGGTATCTGGTGGCCTGTACCTTGCATATTGCCGCCTGGCTTCAGGAAGAAGGTCTGCTCGACAGATCGCGGCGTCCTCTATCACTGCTCGGAGCTCAGTGAAGAAACGAGGAGGCCGCAAATTCGTAGGAGTCGAATTTAGGGCAGTATCCATTTTCACCGGTCGAAGCTCAAATCCAGATTCTTGGTCCCGATTAGCTGAACATCTGCAGTGCTATCTTAATAGTAGTTGAGACACAAGCTGACCTTGGAACTCCAGGCGCGCGATATCATTACAGCGAGGCAGGTGACCGGTATAAAGGGAATCGAGCCGCTGGCAGATGACCTAAGTTCACCAGTCGTCGAGATCACATTGTTCAGAATGAATGTCGATGACAAGACTGACATCCCGTCAGCATAGCATACCATCCCCAAAGTCTCACGGCTTAGATGATCTGTTCGGCGACCATTCCATGATGCCCGCACATTCATCAGACGATGTGGCTTAGTGCTCCGTCTTCTCGCCAGTTTAATGATTTCTTTGAGGGTACCCAGCCAATTCTGGGCCCCTATAGGGACGTACGCGGAAACCCTATCACTCAGTGGGGACAACTTGTGAAACGACAGATCATCGCAAGCGAAAGCAACGGTCTCGTGCCATTTCCCTCCCAAACTTCTTTCGCGACCCGTGAGGAGAACCAAATTATCGTGAGACGATGGTCACGCGAGTGGTGCTAGCGCTTCATCTCAACCATTTCACCCTTCAACAGCCAGTGCGGTTGGAGTCAGATGGAATATCAGACCAATCATTCCTTTGACGGACACTTACTTATGAGCCTCATCTGGTCCTTAGGGTTGAAGGTTGCCGCACAGATACCCGGCTGAAATGGAGTCCTTCGGATGCGTATCATACGCATACATTTATAGTCGTGGGTGGAGACAAAGGTTTTGTCATCCACAGCCCGGGAAGCTTTGACGTGGTGTTGATAGCTGCGACGCCTGTTTCAAGCACTGTGGAGGTTGCCTTCTTTTCTGAAGTTGTTTAGCTTTCCCCTTTGTTTCAAAAGAGACACGCAGAACGATGTGGTCATTTCCTCTCCGGGGAAGTATCGCTCTCGTTATTATGGGTCAAGAAGTAGAGACCTATAAGTGGACCAATTGTCGTTATCGTATGCAGCAGAGACGCACAAGCGACGTTGGTTCTGCTTCCGAAATGAGAGGTGAGGAATGATGTAAATACATCATTCCAGAAGCTAAGGTGTCCAGTGCAATCGTCGGGATGAGTTTAGCGGCATAATTTCGAAGAATGGCCTGGTAGCATACGTCGTGATAGGGAGTTCGCAAGTGTGGTTCACGTAGGAGCAAAGCAGTCAGACACAACGGTATCGTCATTCCTCATGGGCAAGGGCAATCGACCATATATATTGCTGCAGTGATTTCGGAAAACGAATCTCCTTCGTCTGATCCGGGGAAGCGTACGGTCGAAGTCGTGCTGTTTTCTCCATCGTTGTTGGCCAAATTCTCGGGTGTGTTGGACGCACCACGATCCAACCAAGAGCTTCCATCCGGTTCAAAAGATGCTTGAGATGATGAGATAATGCAGAGGAAATAAAAATAAATAGAAAAACATACAACAGAAGGGATTCGCTGGTGGTCACCCACCCAACTACTAACCTCCCGGCGTGTGGCTTAAGTACGGCTGAGCGGACGGGAAGCCCTGTTTTCCACACCCTATGGTCGTATGTGCTTGTCTTCTCTTGCGAAAGGCTTAGATCCCACGATTGCAATATTGAGGGGCTGATCACTGGATGATTAGTGACCGCGATCCCAAACTGATCTCTCATGGATCGGTAGTGGTGGTATATAAAAGGATTTGCACATGACCGATGGCACTTGGGAAAGCCGTGGTGAGATATCGAACGCCCCTGGAAATATTTCATCATACTTGAATGCGGTCACACTGGCTATCGATTTGGATATAGCTGTCTTTGACTCTCGCCCTATGATAAGGCGGGAACGGTAATGCTCTATACCCATATGCAATTTATTGCCTCGAGTACATTAGGGCAAAGGCAATGTTCACTTCGGGCCTGGCTGCCGAATAGACTGTTCATACCTCACGGCGTAAGACATGAGACAAAAAGCAGGTATCCGGTCCACTTGTCAAAGTAGAAGTAGGCAGCTCCGAATATCTCCTTTTCGAAGTTATGACGTCCGCGGTCTTTGCATATGGTGTTCTTGTCGTCACTACTGCCGCGTGGTACTCTTCTCTCAGTACTGTGACCATTATATATAGGCGTCGATAATCATCGGGGCGTGATACAGTAGGCGTAATGTCCCTCATTGGTGCAGAGAAGTAATTAGTGTGGACGACTCATTTCTTGGCCTGCGGTGGATAGTGGCTACCAAGAAAGCGTAGATAGTCTTCTTTATATGTACCATATACCGAGGCGCCTGGATCTGATGCCTCATTGAAGACTATTTCTTTGTCTGAAGGCTGCATGTAGCTCCCCCTTATGCGGCGTCTGACCTTTGAAAGATACCACAATAGTCGGCCAGGAAAGTAAATCCTGTACCCGAAAACGTATCAGCCTGCCAGAGTGTGCCGAGTGCCAGATTCATCGCATCAAGGTCGTAATCCGCTTCCGAGTGTTTGGCGCTTGACGGCTTCAAGCCGGCCTCTGCGCCGAAGGAGATAACCCCGGATTTCGCAACGCGATTCGGAACTAGAACCCATTATAACGCAACTAATGGATGAGCTGGCGGGCATCCACAGTGCTGGATAAAATAGTCACGGATGGCTTTTCTTGAATATTGAGCGGGAAGCAGATTGTCTGTAGGAGGGCCGTACGGTCAATGCCGGACTGTACCAAGAACGATTTAGGGTCAATCTTCATATGTGTCACGGATGTGTAGATGGCTGCTTCCTGATCGTTCCTGGTAGCTTTCAATCAGTCAAGAGCATATTTCCCACGGTGTCGTTGTACATACCGACTAGATGATGGGTGGGGAGACTTCTAGTTCATATAATATCCTTCTTATCGGAAGGCCTTTATGTGTTCAAGCCTATCAGTGGCATCCTCGTATGGGTTCGCGGCGTTCGGGCGGAGTCTGGGGATCCTTGGGACCATCTCTGAGGAAGGTACTCTATCGATTTTTGCAGACTGGTACATATCCGTTGGCATAAGGGGCAAACTCCAATGCGTCCAATCTATGGTACCAAGACTTGGTACCACAGAGGCATCGTTGCTACTACATTGTATATATAGTAGGTGCTTTTGTGTCCACGTCTTTAGCACCGATGCCCAATGATTTGCGTGAATAGAACTCTAGTTTGCCACTGTGAGTCTGACCTTTCATCCTTCTGCAAAGGCAATCGGTTTCTCTTGTGCACGGCATGCACGACCGAAACCAATAAATAGGTAATTCTCCCCATTATGCTCTTGAAATTCAATCGCGGGTCAATCGGAACTGGTCAGCGCTCTGTGTGTTGTTCCATCTAGCTCTTTGGGGAGACCATGTAGCGCGACGCATTCGCCCTTGCTCTCGCGATCTGCTGTAGAGCAAGTTAACGATGCATAGGATGAGAAGCGCCTCCTCTGTCTATATCGAGCAACATACAATCGAAGTGACAACCGAAGAATTTATGAAGTCAAGTCGAGCCTCTGAAAAGGCGATGAAGCACTGTTGGAAAGGATATAACCGAGTTACGTGGCCGTAGTTGTCGGTTGAATAGTTGAAGCCGGAACCTTCTTGAGTGTTTCCTTCACCTTCTCTCTCGCTCTATAAGATATCTGCTATAGTTTGACGATGGCCTACTCACCGTCCAAGACCATTGAGCCTTCAGGCACGTATCTGGTTGGTTCGGATTTCTTTGATTGTTTATAACGAGATATCGACGGGGCCATGGATCAGGTCGTCAATTGAACTTTGTTCTTGGTCTTTTCTGCATGGGGATGGCTACCAAGGTCGGTGCGGTATGACTGTTTCGATCGCCGGATAGGAATAGGCCTGTCATGTAGGTGTAGGCTGTGGTTAAGGTTGAAGCGAGAGAACCGACAATGAGATGTTTAATGTATCAGACATATTGGTGGCCGGAAACAGGTCAGGGAGCACATGAGCTGGTTCACTTGCTCGAACCAGTCGTCAAAGCTGATAACACAGTCACAGAAAGGTAAGAAGTATCTGACCCCGCGGCAAATATTGTAAGCGATACCATGTAGTAGCAGCCCAAACCGATTCGTAGTCCTCAGTCTGACTAGCTCTTGCCCTCCGAGGTTCTTGAGAGAAAAGCTGAATGACTATGACCAACCAAAATGATCTTCGCACTGCACGACTCACAAGGCTGGCCTGATTCTTTCTGAAGAACGCGTGATGCTTGGCCGATGCTTGGAAGCTGCCATGTATATTCTTGGACCGAAACATAGATCAATCACAGGAGGCAAGGCAGATGAGGTGGTTGGTTCGGTCATTCCGAACCCCAGAACGGGAGTTTGTACCAGAAAAACCGACCGGCCCAACACAGTGGTGCAATGCTGTTGACGTTGCTCTACTGATGCAGTCAAGATGACATTACCAAAGTCTTCAGTCCTGCCGTGCTGGCTCAAGTAATCCACAATGTATAGCCCATGACTCCGTGATAACCAGTGCGTATAATGGCATGGCGTTCGATAGCGGATTCAAAAGTCAACATCGGCAGTAAAAAGCGAGATTATAGTCTTGTCGTCGCTGTCAAGCTGAATACCGAAGCGGTTTTTATTGACGCCAATGACGAAATGTTATCGTAGCTTGAAAAACCTAGATGTCCGAGTTTATCGATCGAAGCCTTTTTGAGAGGCGGAAGTGCGAGTCTTGCCCAATATCCTGGGAAGTGTATAGCAAATCTCCAAGTACGCGAAGCCGCTTCTTCTGCCTTAACTTGTGCTGACCGGAGAGTATGGTGACATCAGAAATTGATCGTTCATAAAACTTCCACGAGTAGATGCGTACCGATCAGACTGCTCGGTTGACCATGATACTAGGACATGATGATCCAAGTCACGCCACGCTTGTATTATGACATCTCCTCCGTATAGCAAGCGGGAAGAGGCATGGAATGATCCTCTGCTTAATGGGAGTGTAGATGTCCTCTCATCAGCATGGCAGATTGCCTTCACCATTGACTTGCACGCAAGCAACTGGAAGGTGAAATTCAAGTAAGGCAGAAAGAAAGACGCAGTAGCTTGTTTCTGCGGTAGCATCACACTCTGCGACCCAAATATGTATGTGTCCGGTATCAAAAGCAGCCCATCAAAGAGCACAACATTGAGAAGCAAAGAGGAAGAAGTGATAGAAATATAAAATGAGATAGCGTGTGAAAATATCAACAACACGCAGGACCAAACGGGAATAGCAGTAAACCAGCAACACATATTTTAAGCGGGTCCTGTGCAAAGTGGTTGCCGCAACAGCGCGCCGTGTGCAAAAATAAAGCTCAGACATAGTAAAAAGTGTGAGTCTCTTGTGAGGGATACAACGGCATGATCTGAGGGGGTGTATATACAGTGATGAAGAGGTAAGCTGCCTTGCACCTCTAGCCATGAGATATAGATGTAACCCATAAAAAAATGAGATACTTTGGGAGGTGTCATTATGCCCTCTATACTCCATCGCGCTGGAACATTGCTTTCTTGCTTGTGCTTCTCACTGCGTGAGGGAGAACTCAAAGAGATATAGAAAGAAAAATAAGAGAGATGAGCTGCTTGAGAGAGATAAGAAAGGAAGAGAGAAAGAGAGAGGTAGGATGGGAGATATTTGTACCCAGCCAGGAAGGCCTCTTCAATGAAAAGCCCGTCACTGGATATAGCTTCGTGAATCACTAGATGCGGATTTGTCAGAGGCGTGACTGAAATGTCTACGTGACTGAGATTTTTGTGAAGCAGGCTTGATATTCGTCACTCGAAATGCGTGACTAAAGACGGGATGTACCGCTAGATTCACGAAGAAGCCCGTATTCATTGCGGATACGTCACTACGAAACACCACGTGGGCAAAAGTTACAGAATTGATGGAGAAAATCAATTCCAGTCATCTGATCATATTTGCTCTATTGCTCCTAAACTCAAGGGGTGCCTGGCGTGTTACCAAGGATAGATCTGTCTCCAGCCTTCACAACATGAAACTTGGGATGCCAAGTACACTTTACAGCAGACCTCGATACGGATGATCCGGCATAGGACAGAAATTAGGATAATGTGATCTATTTACAGGCTTGGATGGCCATACAGGCCTCATATGGACTATCAAGTCGTGATCTAAAAATCGCTGGTTTCTCAAGAAGCCTGCGTCGATACTGCAGACATCGACCGTTAATCAGCACCCGACCGCGACAGGATTTATCGAGCGCATATCGGAGAAACTGCGAGTTGGCCCAAGCTCCAGCATTCTTCTGGAACATCGTATCGACATCTCTGACGTAGCCTAAGCAGTCCGCACAGAATGCCACATTTTCACCGGAGCCTGTCCAGGCTTTAGATAGCGCGGCTGGCGCAACATTAGCATACTGGTAGGGAGACGAGAAGGAGGTACATACCCCAGCTCAAAATCACTATGCCGACAGCCACTAGGGCGACTGGAATAAAACGGACCCTCATTGCGATGGGCACAGACAGGCGTGGATCCGGAAAAATGAAAAGGAGGAGCGATGGATGTGGCTGCCTGGTGGCCTGCGCTTGTGCCTGAGAGTCAGGGGTTGTTCTAACCGCTTTGGGCTAGCCCATAGTCGGTCCAGGCGATGGCCATTGATGGCCGTTTGGGCGAGAGTGAGAGTAGGTGGAGGGCTGTGAGATCAAGCAGTGCAGCATCACGCAGGAAGGCTGCCACTGGAGCAAAACTGCCTTGGCCAATCCAGCCAGTGTGCAAGCCGCGACGGTAGGGCAACAGCTACTGCAGAAAGCAACTCCTGGGCGCGGTCTTCTACGAACCAGTACCCACGAAACAGGTATAACTGGGCACAATATTGCGCCAGCAAGATAAGTCCAATCGGGCTCTTATCCAGGAGAAAGCCTACGAATTCATCCCGCACGCTGATCGGCCACATAAAGATTATCCCACATTGGGCAGGCTTTTCACACACCTGCAAACGCCAGAAGGCTTTTTCCAAACACTCCGTGGCCTGCTGATAAATGAGTCTCTCCTGCTCACTGAGAGGTTCTGATGCGATCAACTTTCTGATTGCATCGATTTGATTGTCCAGTCCTGGGAAGTGCAGAGACTGGATTTGGTCCCTTTTGTCGGGTTAGCTTGCGCGAGATTACAGTCTGCGGGGGAGCTTACTGGGACGGGCCAGGGTCGGATCGAAAGTCTTTTAGAAACAATGGCGCCAGAGGACCGTTTTCAACGTGCGACATAAAAGGATGAAGGGTCATGATCCCCCTGCACAAGTTGAAAAGGCGGATAATACTTTCCAAGGGACGGTTATCACCCAGATCGGTCGGTGCTCCACAGGTCCAAACCATGATTAGACTTGAGAAGCAGAAGAGTGCCTCACAATTCTGTTTGTTAGGGTTCTGTAATATTATGCGGAATGTTTGCAGGCCCAGTGCCATGTGGAAGTTGGAGCTGTTGAGATAGTGGCTGTATCTTTCGGGTCTAGTGTAGGCCAAGTGCAGGGCCGACAGCGACAAGATACCATGCATGAGGAATTCGTACGAATAGGCAATTTTCGGCACTTCAATCTGCCAAACGTCGCGGATCGCCTCCCGATCTGACAGAGTCTTTGCGGCGTAGATACAGTAATGATGCATCAATTCGGGGTCCTGCGCGCCCCACTCGCGGAGGAAAGCAGATGCATCCGCGACTTGATGCTGAAAGGCGGCAATGGCATCGTCTGTTCTCGACGAAACGGTCGGCGACTCGGACAATTTGGCGGACTGCGTACTGGGATACGGCTCGGGTTTGGTTGGACGACGTTCAAAGGTGCACGTCAGGTGTCGTTTCACGCAATTGGCACATGGCTGGGCTTCATCGCACTGTGGGGATCAGCGGAAATTCCAGGCTGGAGAGCGGGCAACGCACTTTGACTCGCCGAGTTTTGCACTGGTCGCATCCGTTCCGGGACTTCGTATGGGCTCGTCGCGGAGGCATGTCGGATGGAGTCTAGACTAGATATACTTCCACGGGTGGTGGTGTAGGCATCGGAAGTTACTGCGAGGAATGGGAGATACGACAGACGAGAGCGGAAGCGAGAACGAAAACGAGGCACGCGTTTCGGCAATGAAGATTTCGATCGGGTGGAGAGGCGGTGGATCCCCGATTGCTTTTAGTCTCCGCCAACCCCCAAAGATAGCACACAACAGAGAGCGAGTGGTTATTACTTTGGACTTATTCCTATTCTTCTGCTTATGAATGTTTACACTGTATCCCCAAAAGGGATTTGAAGTTTCAGCAGCCTAGCCAGGAACACGTCTTGACCCCACCAGACTGAAATAAACTTGCTGGGGAGAGCACTCGGCACCCAATGGCCTTCATGCAGCAAAGCGATAGCGAAAACGAGACAATTATTTGAGGGGCTCCGTGTCAGTTTAATACGCGTCTACTATCATAGGCAGATGAGAATAGTGCCGGGTCTAAAATGGAGTCTATCGAGTTTGATGACATATATTATTCATATTTCTTGACAGTATGGCAACTTGAGCAGAAAGGCTGTCAATCAACGAAAGAGCTGGACAAGCAGTCGTTAGTCCATCGCATAGCAGCCCTTTCAGCAAGGCTCTCGGAAACTGCTTTGAGAGCACCTGTTTTATCTATAGAAAGGGTTCTCCATGCCCAATGTCTTCTTCATACGAGCTTTATCGCTACACCCCGTCCTTGGCGGCAGCAATCCTCTTCTTAGTATTGTTCATATTCATAACAGCATACCATGTCTATCAAATGGCCCAGGCGCGAGCCTGGTATTTTACCTGCTTTGTGCTGGGCGGAATATGTTCGTGAAGCCACCTGCTGAATTCCCGGCTTACGCTGACTTAGTTTATAGTCCAGATAATCGGATACATTACACGTGCGTTAGCGCATAGCAACACCCAAAGCGTAACCATATACGCTATACAAGATATCCTGATTCTACTCGCGCCACCTCTCTACGCTGCGACAATCTACATGACCCTTGGGCGGCTTATTACTTTCCTCGACGCAGAAAGGCAGAGCCTTGTCCCAATCAGGTGGCTTACAACAATCTTCGTTACCGGAGATGTACTATCTTTTCTTCTGCAGGGAGCTGGTATGATATACGCTTGATGAATATGCCTTAGTTATACTAATATAATGCTAGGCGGCGGCATCATGGCCAGCGGCACTCTCAGCGGAATGACCACCGGTGAGAACGTTGTTATGGGCGGACTAGCTGTCCAGCTCATCTTCTTCAGTGTCTTTGTGATAGTTGCGACACTTTTCCACTTTCGTATCCATCAGAACCCTACAGAAAAGTCGTTGTCTACGTGCATTGCGCGTAGTGGTTGGCGCAACCCAAATTGGGAGACGACCATAGTAGGTTTATATATCGCCAGCATGCTGATCTTGATACGGTCGGTCTTTCGCATGATTGAGTATGCTGGTGGGAATGATGGGTATCTTATGAGTCATGAGGCTTTTAGCTATGTCTTTGATGCGGTGTTGATGTTTTTTGCGATGGTTGTGATTAGCGTGCTTCATCCGTCTAAGGTTCTGGGTTCGGGCAAAGCGGGGGAGATGAATAAGAGGGAGAGTGTGCAGTTGCAGAGGTTATATTCTAGGTGAAATATCCACTAAATATACAAGTACGGAATTTAGGTATTCAGGGCTCCTTCGTTTTGTTTGCTCACGCATCTATTGTGATCTGCACTTGTTGTTGAGAATACTAGAACGGCTGGCCAGGGCCATCCCTTAGAATGACCACGCCATTCAATACAACCACAATTCCTCACTCATCTTGATGATGAATTGGTAGAATGTAGTCATCCCCACTTGATTCCCGAGCATAGTGAAACCCTTCTTCCCGCCAGTGCATAATCGACCAATATCACCATCTACATATTCAATTCATGTAGTGACTTGACATTGTATTCATGTAGTCGCCGTAATCCTTCGACTGGTCTTCTTCTCTTCCTCCTCCGATCCCCTTTCAATTTTACCATACACATCAAGGACTAACGACTGCATCAACTGGCAAATAAAAAATCTTCTTGCTTATGTGACATGTTTTATATGTATATGTTGAGTCCTGCCACGCACTATTACTAAGTTGTTGTTCTCAACATTGTCCACTATCAAAAATGCATTCCTACTGGTTTTGTCTGTTGCTGAGACACCAAGCGCGAATATGAGTCGCGCGATATACGAAAGACTTCACCACTCTTAAGGAGAAAATGCATCGCCGATATACTGATCATGCTTGACCTCAGATTGTATGCTTTTAGAGCCCCATTACTGCGGTCGGTTGGGCCATTGACCTTCTACTGAAAATTGAGAAGCTCAGGCACACGGTTGACAAGCAAAAGAACTGTGATTAATTTTTCTTACAAAATGCTTTTAAACCGGAGCTAGGAACTGCCATATTCAAACATACAGCTTCCGATGGCACGAACTTCGCTGAAGAAGCTCAGATTATACCAGATTACATACCTCAAGCTACGACAACCGGCTTAGCTCATACAAGTCTTCCCAATTACCGATCCGACATGCTCAACCTCCAGCAAGATGAAGACATTCCAGACAGCTGGCATCAGTTAGGATCATAACCTTCGAAAAAACTACCCTAATGTTAGTAATGTCGAACTTCACCGTTCTACGGCTTCGCAGTAAGAAGAAAACCTCTGGAAAAGGCATCTGCAGATAAAAACCTATGAGATGGTCTTCTAGAATGACCTGAAGACATCAGACATTACGACACCTTGAACTTGCAACCTTTTTCCGAGCAACAGGGTGCCTCCGTGCAATGCTTCTGTGGACTATGAAACGTACGAGTGTACAGGCGAAGGACTTCTAAAAAGGAGTCTATAAGGAGGTTCCCCTGTTCATGAACAAGTACGAATTGCGATTATGAGACACATGAGATATTGGCCGATTGATCAGCTCTTCTACTACGCATAGTTTCGTTTAATGGCCCCATAGATGCAGGGATGGCGATGAATTGTAAGATTTATCCATTTTTCATTTGGCTAGGGCTAACTCATATATCCAGATTTACTTATTCAGGTGGCACTCTGGTCCGAAACCATCTCATGAAGAACGTTATTGATAATTCCTTAACGCAAATTCAAGATAGATTTCTACGTCAACTATCTACTAATTAACATTGCTTCGGAGAGCAAATCATGCCATATTCCCGTACCAATCGCTCGCTAAACCTAGCGAGCTATACGTGCAGACATTACATGGGGATTTCAATGTGCCCCTGTCAAGATCCTGGGCCGAATCACTCCTTGACCAACAGACACTGGAAAGCTTAGTATATTTGTGATGACGGAAGTATCCGCTCGAACTGGTGATATGAATGGAGAAATTTTTCTCCCAGAGGCCGAGAAGAAAATGACAAAGAAGGATTTTATCCGTCATTTGCTAAGAACTGCTGCTTTATGTTGCCAGGTTCTACTGCGGCGTCGAAGGTAAAGCCCATAATCTTTTCTTGGAAAAGAAAGCTTCATATCTCTGACTATTGTATAAACAATAACGGGGATTTAAATGGCCCGCTATACGGATAAATTGCTGACTTTAATGGCCGGAATACTAGCTCTAGGGCTGAATAAGGCATGCTTCTCCAATTGTCATTCAGATATCTCTTCAGTACTTCCTACTTCAAACATGGAGCCACACTCAAATGTCCAAAAACCCATAGCTCTTCTAGATGAGCTGTCCAGGGATTTCGAAGTTGCCTACCAGGACGCCATAATTGCAATCAGCAGTGCCTCTTTTACAGTTGCTGAACATGGCATTCTGCATCGCTCGATCCGAAATCACTATTGGACATTTTCCTCACTTGAGATGCAGTCGATTAATTGTCCTACATAGAAGCCCAAACCCACTACATCTATTCGGTACGCTTGTTTCTTTCTGTCCTCTTGAAGCAACACTCCGGTACTATGCTGCTGTTGAAACGATCTCAAGCACCACTGGAGACAATTGAAAGGGCCCCGCCCAGGATTCTTGATTAGTTGATGTGCTAATACACCATGGAATGATACTACTCCCCGGATAGGGAATAGGGGCTGGTGTCAGGAGTAAGTGTTAATGCCTTCCAGTCAGCACAGGGAGGAGGCCTTCACGAGTAATATTCAAAACATGATCAAGGACTATAAACATCACCGTTTTTTTATCGTTTGAAGCGTTCAAAGAGATTCAACTACACTTTCGATTGCTTTTCAGTGGCTAATTGCTTATGACAAAAAAGAAATCGGTAATTTAAGTCTCATTTGGATTACATAATATCTCGATAACAGTGCTACAAAGATATTGGCGCTCAGAATTAAGATTCTTACATCACCATAGGCTGAGATAAATAACTTGCAGTGTGAAGCGAAAGTATGGGATAAGGTAATACTCTGTGTGCCTTAAATGACGTAGTATTTTCGAACTGTTGCCACGGAGGACCCAATCCAGCTGGCCGGACGCATTTGACAAACCAACAGCCGAGTTGAGCCAATATAGCAATGATAGGTATTTAGACAAGAATGCTTAAAACAATAACAAGACAATGGCTCTGGTATCCGTTTAGGGTTGAACACCATACTGCCATTGGTAAGCACACCTCCCGCTTGTTTGTTTGTGCCACTGGCTACTACTGAATCGAGTAGAACTATTCCACGTTATTATCATCGTCTAATGTATTGAGAAGGCGAGAGATAGATGCAACATCAAAGCAAATTGTGGTTAGAAGCTGGTTAAGGATGAATAGTGGTGGGAGACCTAAATCGATACAAACAGAGTAAAGAAGAGAGATGTCAATCATGGAGCCAAAGCGTCTACGTACCGTGGAGGCTGGGATAGGGACACGGGAATCTGAACTAGTTTAGCAGTTGAGATGCTATCTATTTTCACAATCTTATCCACTTCCGGTTAGGCATACGCACTACAGAGTCTGGGATGTTTGACGGCAACTTTGCAAATATCTTTCTCGACTTGATCCTCTACTAAGAACCTAGTACTATCGAAAGGCCTATAGCATGGTTCATGTTCCGCACTCACGCCCTCTTCTCAGCCGGGCGGGGCACGGAGATATTTCCTTAAACGCAAATGCGCATGCATGATGTTATTAACAAACTGCCGATCAGCTCAGCTCAGCTCAGCCCATCGACGCACATTGGCATCCATATCAACTATTGCTGCTTTGGATGGACGGATGGCCTCAGCTCGTTCCGCTGACAGTGTCCCAATGCGAATATGGAATGGAACAGAGCGGCTTATCGGCGAATCGCCGGGATACACGAGAATAGTCTGCAGTAGTGGCAGCTTCGTGTATGCAACATGCATTACCCTTTAGAGGGGTGGGGGGAGGGGGATGGTATTCGACAAATCAATTCTAGCGATTCAGGTGTTGTGCTGTTAAGGAGGCGGA